>NC_080393.1:6703117-6985617 GCF_028751815.1 Salvia miltiorrhiza
TCGTTGTCGTTCTTTTGTTGATTCATCTTTGCAGCTGAGGCTGCCCTTTCTCGAGCTTCTGCAGCAGCTCTCTCCCGAGCCTCAGCTGCAGCCCTTTCAACAGCAGCTCGTTCAGCTCGGCGCCTTGCTTCTGCTTCTGCCCTTGCCGCTGCAGATTTTTCCCGCGCTTCTTTCTCCTTTGCTTCTGCAGCAGCCCGTTCCCTAGCTTCTGCAGCAGCCTTCTCCGCCCTTCCTTTAGCTTCTGCTGCAGCTCTTTCGCGGGCTTCAGCTTGTGCCCTCTGAACTGCTGCTCTTTCCGCACGTCCTCGGGCTTCAGCATTTGCCTTCTCAACAGCAGCCCTTTCAGATTTTAATCGAGCTTCAGCAGTCGCTCTTTCACGTGCCTCAGCAGCTGCTCTTTCACGAGCTTCCCTTGTAGCTCTTTCTACAGCTTGTCTAGCCTTCTCCCTCTCAGTCTCTCTTAATCTCTCCCTTTCAAGTCTCCTTTGCTCCCTTTCTTCCTCTTCTTTCTGTCTCCTCTCACGTTCTAATCTCTCCTGGCTTTCCTTAAATTCCTCCTGCCTGTCTTGTTCATCATTTTCAATTGGCCCAGGTTCTCTATTTCTAGCAGCTTTTGCATATTCTCTTTCACGGACTTCCTTAGCATGTCTGAATTTAGCCTCTGCTTTGTCCATAGCATCCTTCATAGCAGCAGCAGATGCATCAGCTGTAGAGAAATCATTGGTCTCTGTACTGTGATGAAGATTGGCACTTTCATCAACACTGTTATGTGACCTACCCTTGGCAAAGTCCTCAAGCTCATCAAACTGTGAAACAGGAGGGCCCTTGGCTGAAGGCCTGGTTTGGGAGTGTTGATTATAATTTGATGATGATAAAAACTCATCACCCTTCTTTCGAGAACTGGAAGAAAAGGAACCTGTTTCTGACATTGAAGCTTGTCGAGGTATGGGTGGAGGAGGTCGTGATGGTGGTGGAGCTGCAGTGGGTTGTGTAAAAAGAGGAATCTCTGATACAGTCAGCCATACTTCATCAGGCCTATTTCCTTGTCCTGTTGTAGGAGTCATATCGACCTCTGAGACAGTTTCATAATATTGGGGAGGAGAAGAAGTTTGCCCAGAAGATTTCTGAAAACCTGTAGAAACATTTGGCACGTCAAACAGGGGAGGTTCCTCATCTACAGGAACCCTGTTCATGTTATTGCTCTCCGAATATCCAAAATAAGAATTGTCCATCGGTTCTCTGGCAGTAGCAGGTTCGGGTGTTTCAGATCGAGAAGGACTCCCATCCTTCTCTCTTTTATCCCTTCCAGTGGAAAGTGATGCAGATTTTGCAAATGTGCTGAAGGAATCTAAGTCATCAAATGCTCCTCGACTACCAGATGAAACTTCAGCCCTCGAGCTCCTAGATTTACTAAGGTTACTAAATTCTTCCAGAGGATCTTTAGATACTGTGGATGATGACTGTGGTGTCGAACTTGACTCCAGAACTACAAAAGGATCATCTAGGCCATTTTTCGAGCCAGAAGTTGGCATAGAACCCCACCTTGACTCTGGTACTGGTCTGTTCCAACAAGGAAAACCAAGAGGCTTCAATAGAGTTTGGTTAGAAAACACAAGACAGTAATTTGTTTATTCTAAACCTTATTTCACATATTATAATAAAAATAAATTATTCTAAAATTTTGCAAGCATGAAATAGCATTATCTGCCCCAACACTGATAGTTATTTTGAGATAAATATAAAGAATAACAGAAGCACTTGCTCTTAGAGAAACTATATAACTGTAAAGTATGTGGTCAGAGAAGGGGGCAGTTCAAGGAATTCTCTCAATTCGGGTTACAAAATTCAATTAAAATTTAAAACCCACAACAATTTACCCAAAAGTAAATCCAAATTTATCCTCGACACGCCAATTGTATGACAAATTTGGAGTTCATGTTGTCAAGTTGTTCTTTGATTCTCCTTATTCCAAACTCTTCCCTATAACTAGTAAAATTACTACGGATTATGGAATCCTTTCTTTTGCAAGAGCATACTACTGAAATCTAGTACTCATTTGTGGTTTGCGGTTCATTTGTGGTTTTCAGATGAGTTCCCTTTCAGAGATGAAGTAGTGTCATTTGTGGTTTTCACTGCAACCAGCAGATTCATAATTTTGTTCTGTCCACTATAATAGTTTATTACAAATTTACAATCACCCTTCCATCTTCACTTTCCTGGCCATTGATCCTGATTCACATGACATATCTGCACCACTCAAACTAAACTAACTGTTCTTAGCTGATTGTTAGTTATTCAACAGTGGGTAGTTCTAAGTTACTAGTTAATGGTCAAGTATTGTGGATGGAACAAAATGCAGTGGTTTAGCCATATGATATCAGAGGCAAGAACATGAAAGATTGAAAATTGTATCAGTGGTAGTATTGGGAGGAGAGGAAGTCCATAGAAAAAATTACACTGAATCTGGTTCTTCATTCAGACCCATCAAGAACCAAATGGAATTTTCTTAGAGATGATGTATTAGCTCCATTTCGTTGCAAGTGAGAATTTTTCCTTATCTTTACTTCTAAGAGGCAAGAGCTAAATAATTATATTCACATATTTCTAATTTCTCTCGGAACTCTTTGTTCCCCTTTAAATCCATACAAGTGTCCATCAAGTTAGAAGTAAATTGCACATAACTAAAACTACTTGAACCAACAGCCCATGTTTGTGGAACCATAATGGATATGTCAAGTAACATAAAATTTGCAAGCAAGAACTACTAAATTTATAACATCATATATACATCCAACAACAAAAAATTTTCCAATGTTGCAAGGTAATCTTTAAGAATAAGATGGCTAACCTAAACAAATAACAAATAATGTGCTTAAAACCTTAGGTCACTTTTACCTTAATAAAGAAACTTCAAGGCGATATACACCAATCAAGAAAATCAATGCTAGAAAATACTGCAATCACATGTTCTATTCACTTGCATCACCAATACCGGCACTTTGTCAGAAGAAAATTGAGTAGGACAACAAAACATTTTTCTTCTGTGTACCTAACCTGACTAACAACTATGTGCTTATGCAAATTTAACGCTTGCTTCAAAATAGGTGGTCACACTGGGCAACAAAAATTCTACCTTACAGGTGACAAGTAGTAAGAATACATAAATATTAAATCAACCAAAGTGTATGAATGCATGCAGCATGATATCAGAAACCAACAATAAAGAAACCCATTATGTTTCCTGGCCATATCATTATCAATCAAACACACTTTTTTAATGCGACACAAATTGCATACACGGACCAACAATAGGTATACAGCAAACTACTCTGAAGAAAAATCAGAGTGCAATGACAAACACATAATCTGATCTTCAGAAATTACCTGTCTCTAACAGAGGAATTGCTACTCCCAAACCCGGCTAAGAAATCATCATAGCCCTTCGAACTTGAGCTGCTTTTAGCACCACTACTAATGTTTTCCTCCGCCACTTTTTCCTTCCTCCCCAAATTCCCCAACAAATCATCATATTCCCTATTTCGACTATTGCCCGTTGAAGGCGACGACATGGCCACAAACACGTCATCGTCAAACTTCACGGAAGGAGCCGGGGATTTGCTCTTCAACCCGGGCAGCCCATCAAATATATCGTCGTCGTATACCGGCTTATCATACACCGGCATCGACGATACATTGCTATTACTATTTTTCAATGGTTCAGTCGCAGCAGATGATTTGAAAATTGAATCATAATCGAAATCTCCCTGATTGTTAATGCTGCCGAAGTTTGAGCTGGACGCGTACTTTGGCTGACCACCGAATACGTTGCCGATAAACGGATCGTCTATTGATCGACGATCCGGCGCAGTAGACCTCATCGGATTGGATTTCCCGCGAGCCCCCAGCCCAAAATCGCGGGCGAGCACATCCAGATCGTCCATCCGAATAAATCAAACAGCGGCAGATCTAATCTGAAAATCGACCCCAGCCAGCAACAAAATTTGGCTGGATCCGGAAAAAATCGAGCGAAATCGGATGTGCGAAATGCTTCAATCAGATGGACTCCTCCTTGATTATGAGTGGATGCTCGTCCGAGTGATGATCGCGGTCACAATTAAGCCTTCGACACAGGAAAATCTAAACCTATAAGCACAGAAAATGGTGTATGTATAGGCAGAAATGTGGTGATTAGTGGCAATTCACTGTTGTTACTTGGGAAATGGAAAGAGAGGAGACCAAATTTGATTTAGGGTTTTCAATTTCTCTCTCAAGCCTAGAATGTCTCTCTCTCTATATCCTTGTTCTTCGTCGTCTCTCTACTCTCTCTCCATTGCCAATTTAATTGAGTTTTTCTTGTTTTGATTTTGTCATTTGTGTCAGTTTTTGCACAGATAGCCTTCAATTTTCTACAAATTGTAATTCTCACCAAATCTTACTATTTGCTGATTAGAGCATCTCGGTGAGGCTCATCACCCGGCTCGAGTCGGCCTTGGTGATGAGCCTCATGATGCAGACTATGTTGGCATGAGGTGCGGCGCGATAACATGAATCTGACTCATCAACAAATATATATGGCATGTGCAATATATGCACTGAAATAATTAAATAAAAAAATAAAATTGAAAATTTTGCGACAGACTCTCTGATGTCCGAAACGATAAGTTGTCTTTTTTGTTTTATTTTTTCTTTAATTCATCTATATAATCCATCATTTGATTCATTTCATCATAATTTCATCTCAATTTCTTTTCTTCAGGCTCTTCGCCTACATGGCCAACTCATTATCTTCTTCCATCTTTTCAATCTCGCTTATTTGTGGTCTCCTCATTCTACTTTATTGTCCGAGAAAACATAAAAGTTTGACCCACATGAGGAATTATAACTCATTTCGACTATCTAACAACAAATCCCTAAATTAATTTGCAGAAATTTTCTCTCTTAACCTCTCATCAATTTGTCTGCGTATTCTAGGATTCTTCGTTGAGTGAGACCCACAAAATAATTATAAAAAAATTGACAATGAGTGTTTATGATAGGGGCTAAATTGTTACTTTTTCCATTTTCAAATACAATGTACATATTTTACATTATTTATTCATATTCATCTTAAATCATCATTCTTACAATAAAAGTTTTACTATACTTAATCAATTAAGAACCTAAATAAATGATCAATCCTCACTCCCACTTTGACTTGTCGTTAAACTTCATCAATTAAAATATAAATAAAGGGATAATTAGATACATTTGAAATGTTTAATTGTCTATAAATATATAAAAATATATCAATTTTGTAATTTTAAACCAACGTTGTTGTTTGGTCAACAAGCACATGAACTTTTAATTTTGACTTAGTCCTATATATGTGGAAGTCGAAAATTAATTAATGATGGCTGAAATTCTAATTCATGTTGAATTTTCTAAAGTTTAAAATTTCATATATTTTTTTACCAATAACCAAATTTTTATAAATACGTTATGTAATCATAGATAATTAACCCTTTCAATATATGCATCAAAGTTTGTGGTGGAGACATATTAAACACTTACATAAACATATCAAAAATCGATAGAAAATAACCTAGACCGAAAGAAACATTAAATACTTTTGGAAAAATAACTCAGAGAACAAGAGTAAGAGAGATTATATTAAAGATAGCGTAATGTTACAAATGAGGGGAATTAACTATATATATAAGACATGTAGGGGGGGTAAAATAGTAATTCTAGTGTGACTCACGTACTCTTCATGCTTTACAATATTTACAATCACAGTCGCTATATATTCCTCTCGTAACTAACTTGCAGTCTTTGTTGGGTGTTCTCCTGAGGTATTTCATATGCGTTGACCTCGTATTGGTAATACACGACGTTGATATTCCATATTTCATTCCGATCATGTTTTCTTCTGCACATTTCGATGCACTCTTGCCTTCGCTCCTACCAGTGCTGGTTTCATTTCTTTGCATGGTGGTATCAGCTCTATCCTCTTTCACGAGCAGTGTTGGTCCCACTCATTCATCGTTATTTCCTATTGACTTGAATCCCTCTTATATCCTCTTGTCCGCTATTAACGTTTACCTATATTTCTACACTTAATCTCGATGACTACGACGACAATAATAATGATATAAAATAAAATAATATCTTAATAAATAAATTCAATAGTAGCCAGCATTGATGCAGGGATTACTCCTCATCAGCTACTCTCCTCCTTGTTAACAATAAATGAGTTTATTCTCGAATTTTTGTTGTCTGCAACATCTGGGTTATCAGTGCTGGCGAAATATCTAACTAAAAATCTATCACCTCAATTGACGTCTTTCGCAATTAATTCATGGCAGTTGCTTTTTTAAATTTTGATACTTACCTTTTCGGTTCCCGATACGGGAACCTCCACCCTCCATTATTGACTGCCATGCGTTGGCTTCATCTGGACCGCAGATTACAAATCTCATGAAACCTTAAACTAATCAATTTCCTCCCTTCCCCCATTTCAGACAATTTTCTTCTCCTATGAATATGGATTTTCTTTATTACTTCTTCTCTTTTCGTTCTTCTTTTCTTCCTATCTGCCATTATCAACTCATCGGCCTTTCTGTGCATCACGATTTCGCCTCTCCGCTCATTTTTTCGCCGGCATCCTACGTCTTTATTTGCTTTGATTATCTCTTTCCCCAGATATTAAGCCTTTCTCTTTCCTCTTTATGTTTCATTTGGTACATTGTACTGTCCCATCATCACTTTTGTATCGCCCGTAAAATATATACGAAAAACTTAGTGTATAGTCATGGCAACTGTAAGAGCCCGCGAAAACGTCATTAATCTTAAAAAAGACATGAGATGCCATAACCTTCTCGATTCCACTCTTACTATGGAGGAATTAAATGCCATGAAAAGAAATCTTCGTTGTCCTATTGACAATTTAGAATTTAAACTTCAAGTCAAAGGTGTTGAAAATCCCGATAAGTGTCAAACAGACATGATCCCACTCTGGGCGGGGCATATAGACGCGGGGCTACGTCTTCCTTCTCCTCTCTTTCTCTTAGACATCAGCTCTCTTTTTGGTATTCTATTTTTCCAAAATTTTCGTGCGGTGATGAGGCGTGTTTTCGTCTTTCACATAGTCTGCACAGTCAATAATTTTCGCCCCAACACCGAACTTTTTCATAAGACTCAATACTGAAGAAGACTGGTATTCATTATCATTTTACCTCTAAACCCCACTGCCATATAGAATTTTTGAAGAAAATGAATTCATTCTGATGAGGAGTAAAATACGCACCAGCGCTGTGCAGAACAGGGCTGAAATATTTCTCTTTATTCTTATTATTATTATTGTTATTACTAATATTTGGTGCAACTCTGACTTGACAGGGCTGACTTTCAATCGGGAGTTATCGTGACAGCTTAACCCGGATCTCAGCTTGGCAAGTTCAGCTCTGTCTTCTAGCTATGTCGCGCCAGCTTTGATAGCCAATTACAAGACAAAGATCAGAATAAGGATTGGGCTTACTTGAGTTAATGGACCCAAGTGCTAGCTAATGGACCTAAGGGCCTTAGGTTTACTCTAGTGCCTACAAATATGAGTTTTGTCACTAAGATTAGGGGACTTTTGATTCATTACCTCTCATTGTAAAACGTAAACTCTTCACTCATAGTGAAACGCTGAAAAACCCACCCGTGGAGGTAGATCCTCGAGATCGAACCACGTAAATCTCATGTTCTTATTGTTTTCTTTTATTCCGTCAATTCTAGTTTCATCACATTCGATAAAGATTTTATTGACAAGTATCTCTTCGTCTTGCTTCTTTCGAGGCAATTTTGTTTGTAAAGCCATGACTAAGAGTGAATCAACCCTAGCTGGTGCAGGGCTATTCTCTAAATACCCAGCTTCCAACGTTGGTATAACCTTATTATTATCTCTTTTTTTGTTTTCGTCATTCACCTATGTTAGGTCCCGGAAGGTCTATAATAGGTATATGGAGGGGAATACACCTATGGGTTATTTTTCGAAACAAACACAACCTTTTAACTGATGAAAGAGTTAAAGAAAACTTTAGTTACAAAGGTTGAAGACTGATACTAAATCTCTCTTCAGTAAAGAGATATCAGTTAGGCGCAAGATGTTAACTGATATATATGAGGCTTCAGTCTTGTTGTAAAACAGATGAGTGTTATGAATCTTACTGACTATCCGAAGATTTATCAGTTAGACTAATAACACTGGCAGCGAAAAACTTTTCTTTTGAAATAGCCTTTGTGATTAACACGTTGTCAAGATTTTGGTTTCACTTTGCAATTAATCAGTTTCAGTTGAAAACAAGTTTGTGCACAAATAAAAAAGTAAGAACTGAAAGCGACAAAAGATAAAGGAATTTTTACGTGGTTCGGAACAATTTCCTACGTCCACGATCAGTTAATCACACTGACAAACACTCTGGGCTTATGCTTACGGGTGCACAACAAACCTAACAACTGAAAATCAAATTTTCAGTACCAACACACTGGGTTGGATTTCTCAAACACTCTTAGCACGCTAAGACACAACAATGCCTTTGCTAGCGCTGGCTAAGATCTCTTGGAGTCAGAACACTGGTCTGAACTCTTATTGACTCAAACTCTCTTTTCGATCAGTTGAAAGGAGTAACTGATGCTTGGCTTTAGTTGGTAGTTTTCAAACATCTAGAGAATCAGTCCGAGAAAGAATGTTAACTGATGCTTGGCTTTAGTATCAGTCTGCTGAATCCACGTAGCCTGCATTAATGAATTAGTCATAATTGATTCTTCAGTTGAGAAAATCGTTTAGTGCTCGTAGAATCTTTAGGTTGATTTCTCGTTGGGTATACTTGTCTTTAGAAATGGATTGAACCTCGTTCAATATTTGGTTGAATTTGTACTCCATCTCCTCGACTGATTTATTTTTTAGCATAAAAAATGTATCGAACTTTTGGCAAGCTATAGATAGCTTATTCTCCTTTATTTTCTCTGATCCGATGCACATTCTTTCAAGAATATCCCACATCTCATTTGTTGTCTTGCACTTGATGATTTTGGTGACATGTTTTTCTGGGACAGTTCCGGAGATGATACTTTTGGCAAGATTATCTAGCTCATCATGTTTTCTTTCTTCTGTGGTAAAGTCGGCCTTTGTTTGATCTGGACTTCATCATATGGATCTTTCGTGGTGTCCAGTGGTGTCTTCTTAACCACTTATGTGATGATGATTGGTCCTTTGGTGATGACTTCCCACATCCGACAATGCTGAGCCGTGAGAATTGAGGAAGCTTTTCAGCCGAAACTTCCACATATCATATTTTTCAATGCTAAACGTCGGGAGTGATGAGGCTCTGCTGTAGTTAGTTTCCATTGAATACAAAAGATATATAACAGATAAAGAACGCAAGTGACATAGAGAAAAAGAAAATGATTTAAGACCTTCTTTTCGAAAATGATCTAGTTCAGTAGAACCGAGTCAAAGCAAATCGTTCTTGCGAACAATCTGCTTTGATACCAATTGTTAGGTCCCGTAAGTCTAGAATAGGTGTATGGGGAGGGGAATACACCTATGAGCTATTTTTCGAAACAAACACAACCTTTTGACTGACGCAAGAGTTAAAGAAAACTTTAGTTACAAAGGTTGAAGACTGATTAAAGATTTGGAAAAATTAAGAATGAATGAGGAAAATTGGAAATATAAGGTCAAAGAATTCTTCTTTTAATAGGATTTATCTATATTTGAATTAATTTTTTATCTGTTATAATTATGATACCAATCATAAATTATTTAATACAAACATATTAAGTTTTGAAGTTTATAAAAATAAGAAATCTGATAATTTATTACGAAGTTTTATATTATATTGCAACATGATTAGTTTTAAATTATGAAGTCCGATATGTGACATCAATAAAGATTTATTTATATAAATGTAAGTGGATGTAGACCTTTACTAAACACAAAAATATAAGCTAAAAGTAATATTGTTCTATATTATATTACAACATAATATTATAACCACTGCTATCAAATTAAATAAATTAATTATTCTGATATTATTTAATGATTTTTCGAATTTAAATTTCAAAAAGAATAATGGTTGAGTTGGAGTTCTAGCATATATATTATTTATTAGATATCGAAATTTGTTGATTAAAAATTTAGAAAAAATATGAATGAATGAGAATTGAGAAAAATTGAAATGGAATGATTATACGCCGCCACGTAGGATAGAGTTTATTTTGCTTTAATATATATATAAACCAATCGTCCAATCCCGCCTCTTACACGTTTGCTCCCAATTTTTTTTCTCCAAATCCGTCTCCTCCCACAAAACGCGTCGGCAGCCCAGTCATTCACTTCGTCATCGTCAACTGATTTCTAACAGATATTTGATTGTCTGTAGGAGAGAATACCAGCTATGGAGACCCTAGACATTCACCCATCTGGGGAAATTGCCGAACACATACTTTCAAGACTACCTGTCAAATCACTTCTAAGATTTAGGTGCTCCTTGAAAGCATGGTGATCTATGATCGCCAACACTTCATCAAGAAACACTGTGAAAATTCGGCAACAAACCGTACTTTAGCCCGCCACAAGGTTTTGCTTCTCAGATATGAAGCATCTTCGCCAAGGCTGTTTCAACGGCCTGTACTGGATAGCTCAGGTATTCATACTGCTCTACTACTGAAATTACCGACCGATTTTATTAAAATAGTTGGTTGTTGCGATGGGTTTGTTTGCATATCATTGGGTAGACAAAAGCAGGAGTAAAAATAGCTCAAACATTATGTCATCCTTTCATTTCTACTGCTGTTAGAGGTATGAAACAGGCCGGATTAGGCCAGCCTGGCCTAGTCCATTGGGCTTTCAGTAAAGAGATATCAGTTAGGCCTCTATTTTATCGAGCCTAACCAACCCTAAATTCAGGCGGGTTGGGCCGGCCTATCTGGCTAGGCCAATTTTGACAGCTCTAATTGTTGTGGGTTCGGTTGGGATAAATTAACAGACGATTACAAGATTTTTGCAATTGCGAGGAGATCCAGCGGCGGCGAATCTGTATATTGGATATACAACTCGAGCACTGATTGCTATGTTATGTTAAATGGAATTTTATATTTTGTTATTATTTAGAATGAAGTGGTTATAAATAAAAGTAATTGATTTTTATAGATTTTTTAGTGAGTGGAGATTGATTATAGGTGGAGATTGATTAAAGATTTGAAAAAATTAAGAATGAATGAGGAAAATTGGAAATATAAGGTCAAATAATTCTTCTTTTAATAGGATTTATCTATATTTGAATTAATTTTTTATTTGTTATAATTATGATACCAATCATAAATTATTTAATACAAATATATTAAGTTTTGAAGTTTATAAAAATAAGAAATCTGATAATTTATTATGAAGTTTTATATTATATTGCAACATGATTAGTTTTAAATTATGAAGTCCGATATGTGACATCAATAAAGATTTATTTATATAAATGTAAATGGATTTTTTATTTCGTTTCTTAATTTACCCCTCTCTCTCTTCTTTCTTGTCTCCCGGCATTTGTTTCTGTGTTTCAGCACGAACAACACAGAAACTGATATAGGCACCGGCCTTCTATCGGCCTATTGTACCCAATTCAGGCAAGAAGTAGTAGTTGATGAACAACTTACATTAAAAAATGCGCACGTGGCGCATCTGAATGCGCAAATCGCAGCTACAAATGTGCAGCTAGCTGCTGCCAACCGGCGGATTAGGGATTTAACGGCACGGGGCCGAAAGCTTGAATCGAAGAAACGGAAGATCAGGGATAAGCTTACTAGGGCAGGCAGAGCGAGGGTGACACGAGTGGTGGATGTTCCTGGTGTGCGAGAGCTAATTCTTGCGCATAACATCGACTGCATGTTGATTCCGCATACCTTGGAGGTGAGACAAGCTATGATGGATCTTCACCTGCCTCTCCCAGACCCAGAGTAGGTAAGTTGTTTTCGAAATTCATGATAGGTTTTAGTAATGTTGTTCGAAGTTTGAATATCTACGTTCTTGATTTAAAAAAGAATAATGGTTGAGTTGGAGTTCTAACATAAATATTATTTATTAGATATCAAAATTTGTTGATTAAAAATTTAGAAAAAATAAGAATAAATGAGAATTGTGAAAAATTGAAATGGAATGATTATACGCCGCCACGTAGGATAGAGTTTATTTTGCTTTAATATATATATATATATATATATATATATAGATAGATAGATTTGAGTGGATAAATTTTAAGTTTACTAAAAAAAATGACTGTTTTCATATAGGGTTAATTGCCGGAAAAACCATATACTTTTTCGATTTTTGGCTATTTCCCATGACAAAAAAAGTCTGAACAGAAATCCATGAATTGAAAACTTAATTGTAATTTTCCCCCGCGTCCATTTTCCGGTGATCTCCGATGGAGCTCCGATCCAACGTGGCATAATTCATTCCATTTGTCAAAATAAATTGATGACTAGGCAGCCACATCGCCTGATGACTAGGCAGCCACATCGCCGCCGCCTGAAACCCAAATTTCTGAAAGAGGCGCCGCAGATCTGGTTCTGTCTCCCTCCTCTTGATTTGTCATGCAATGAGCCCTAATTAATGAGAATAGAGGCGAGCAAACTGGAAGAGGAAATGGGAGGGCGAAGGCGGCGAGGCGAGAGGGCAGAGGTTGGAGGCGAGACGAGGGCGGCGGAAGTGGGAGCCGGGATCTGAATCAGTTACCCAAATTTCTGAAAGAGGCGCCGCAGATCTGGTTCTGTCTCCTCCCCTGCTTTGTCAAGCAATGAGCCCTAATTAATGAGAATAGAGGCGAGCGAACTGGAAGAGGAAAGGGGAGGGCGGAGGCGGTGTGTGGAAGCGGCGAGGCGAGAGGGCGGAGGTTGGAGGCGAGATGAGGGCGGCGGAGGTGGGAGCTGGGATCTAAATCAGTTCTCTCAAAACTAATTGTCGTGCCAACTGCCAATCGTCGCCGGCGTCGGGGACTCGGGGTGGAGTCACGAGGCTCGGGCAAGGCGACCGTTGACTGGTTTGCTGGCGCCGGAGGTCGAGGTGACGGGACTCAAAAAAGCTTCACTATCGCCGCAAAACTCCAATTCAAGCGACCGTTGACTGGTCTGCTGGCGTCGTTTAATTAAAATTAAAACGGCGTTGTCTCGTTCAATTCCCGGCGATGACACGCTGGAAATCCGATTGCCACCTCGGATTCAATTTGGGGGAAAAATGGACGCGGGGGAAAATTACAATTAAGTTTTCAATTCATGGATTTCTGTTCAGACTTTTTTTGTCATGGGAAATAACCAAAAATCGAAAAAGTATACGGTTTTTCCGGCAATTAACCCTTTCATATATTGACTCTTTATTTTTTATTTTTTATTTAAGATGGAATAATTCGTTCGAGTGCAAAAGCTCAACAAGACTTGTCG
Source organism: Salvia miltiorrhiza (assembly GCF_028751815.1). Lineage (NCBI taxonomy): Eukaryota > Viridiplantae > Streptophyta > Magnoliopsida > Lamiales > Lamiaceae > Salvia > Salvia miltiorrhiza. Next base: position 6,716,570 of record NC_080393.1, read on the forward strand.
TCCAACTAGGGCTGCCAAGGGCCAACCGGAACCGGCGGTTCGACCCTGAACCGGCCCGGTGGTCAACGGTTCCGGCCCGAACCGTTGATCACCGGGCCGGTTCAGGGCCGAACCGCCGATAGTTAAGGACTGGTTTAGGTTCAAGCATTTGTTGACCCTGAACCGGCGGTTCGACCCTGAACCGCCGGTTCGGGCGCGTAGGCCACTCAATTTCAATATTTATATTAAAATTGAGCTCAAGCCCTTAATTATTATTATTTTTTCCCCGTTTAGACAACTCTTTTTCGGAATTATTATAATGAATTAGTTATTTAGTTAGTTTACTTATTCGATTTTGAAGATTGTAATTTGTATCCTTGTAATATTTTTTTTGTACATAGAATAAATTCAATAAAGATATCAAATTTTATGCATTATTTTGATTGTCAATGTGTTAGAATTATTTTTCTTTTATTGTATTTCAATTTTCAACACAAGTCATTTAATTTAAAAAAATATTTTGATTGTCAACTTTATAAGTTTATAACTTGTTGTAAATTTAAAAAAATGACATGATATTAATTAAGATGACACAAGTATTACTTAAGAATTAAGATGACATAAAAAAATATTATTTAAAAAATATATTAATTGTCATGTTTATAAATTTTCAACACAGGTCATTTAATTTAAAAATATGACATAAAAAATATTAAATGTTTATATTTTCAATTTCAACACATGTTTATATTTTATATTTTAAGTTGAATAAAATTTTTAAAATTTCATCACAAATCATTTAATTTCATAAAAAAGAATACAAAGAAAAAGCCCGGGAATCGCCGGTTGTCGGCCCGGCCCGGAACCGCCGGTTCAGGGTTCGAAAACCGGCCCTTCAAATTTTAGGCGGGCCGGTTCAAGTTCATGAAAATTTTGAACCTAAACCGTCGGTTTGGTCCCGGAACCGGCGGTTCCTGAATCGGTGGCAGCCCTGCGTCCAACCAATCAATAATTCTCATTTAATATAAGATGTCAAACCACCAGTAAGCAAGACCCAAGCTTCATTCATAATATTTATGGTTATTTAATATGGGTTGACGAGGAATTACAGTGATAAAATTGATACAAATTGAAAATGTTAATGCTTGAACTAATAACTTTTGAATATTGTGACATAAAATAGCTAAAGACTGGAAAATTAATACCATGCAACTTTTAGTTGATGGGGAATTACAATGATAGAATTGATACAAGTTGAAAATGTTAATGTTTGAACTAATAACTTTTGAATATTGTGATATAAAATAGCTAAAGACTGAAAAAATAATATCAACAACTGCAGTAACAACAATAATAATAATAATAAATGGATCATTTCTTTAAATATCTCTAAGTACAATATTTCATACTACATCTATATATTTATACACAGAACCGATCACCTACCCACCGTGGGCAAGCATAACGTGCCCACCATTGATGTGGCAATTTTAATTAGGAAATATAACTAATAAATCTTACTCTAATTAAAATTATCTTACTATAATTACAATTGTCACATCATGGTGGGCACGTTATGAATGCCCACGGTGGGTAGGTGATCGGTTCTGTATTTATACAATATTGATTTTGTTTATGTGATTGTGATGTAGCTTCTTTAGTTAGGATTAGGCTATGTTTACGTCCATATATATTATTGGATTGGGCCAAATCAAATAGGCATGCATTAGGCTTTACCTATGAGTGCATACCTCCACATTGATTATTTTTAGGGATCATGACAAAAGAATATACGAATTTTTAAAAAGTTGTAATTTTTATTTAAATTTTTAATTAAACCAAAAAATACATAAATTTATATTTTTATTGTAATTTCACCTGAATTTGACTTTCGACGAAATCAGAGCTTAGTTGGCAGTCGGAAATTCGACTGTCAAATAAGCTATAATTTCGTCCAAAGTCGGGTGAAAATTACAACAAAAATATAAATTCATGTATTTTTTTGATTTAATTAAAAGTTCAGGTGAAAATTACAACTTTTTTCAAAGTTACTGTACTTTTGGGTCATAAACCTTATTTTTATTACAATTTCGAGTATCAACTACAAAACAAAATATTTGCAAACTTCAAATATCAAACCATTTTTAATAGGATAACTAACTACATGAGATACTGAAAATTGTAGTCTTAAAGTTAAAAAAAATAAAAATAAATAAAAGTTATACCCCAAATTGTAGAATATAAAAATAAATAAACCAAAGTTTCAAAGTATGGAAAAGGAAATAAAGTGCAGTTGGCAAAATAACAAAGGGGAAAGTTAAAATGTGAGATGATTTTTGCCCTTATTTTTTGGCTCCTGAAAATTGAAAATCATACGTCGACAGAAAACGGACACTGACGCATCCAAACAACTCAGATTAAATAATAAAAAATTCTATAAAATAAAGCTGACCAAGTAGGATCGCTAACCCGACCCGGGAACCCTTATATACCATAAATTAGAAAGGAGAAGTAAAAAAACACAAATTAGGTCAAACTTATATGCCCCAGTCGAATTGTTTTTCTTCAAAATTAGGTTAAATATGATTCTTTTGGTGAAGAGTATTCAAGGAAAGGAATTCCCACCCTATATTGATCGATTCAAAACTTCAACACTTTGCTCATAATAAAAAGGAAAAAAAAAATCAAATTAAGAGTCAATTATTCTCTTTCTTCCCTGACAATTAATATAAATATTATAAATATAGATATATGTAGCAGTCACTTTCCCTCCTGTTGGTTATACACACACTTCTCTTCTTGCCCAGGTAAATAATATTGTGTCGATTTTTTGAATATTTGATTGCTACTCCAACCTTTTCTACACTTCCTCTCCAATAATTTTCGTCAGCGCCACATATAAATATTTGGCTGAATCCTACACTCTTCTTCTTCTGGTAGTTGTTGTGCTTTAGTTTGCCATTGTTGAGGCCCTGATCACTTGTTTCACCTGCTGGAACTCTGAATTTTGCAGGGTAAGAAAAAATATAAAAAATTGGGCTGATGGATATTGCGGGTCATGCTGTTCCAATCAAGAAACTGCAGTGGCTCTCGTATGTTTTCTGTGGGATTTTGATGTGCAAGATTGTGAGTCTGTTTTTCTTGATATGTTTTATACCTGTTGATTTTTTGTTTGATTGTGTACTATATGTTGTGTGTTAATTTCATTTCTTGAGTTGTGGAGCGTAATGGTATTGTTGAGTTGATGGATTGTGCAAACTTGGATTTCTTTGGAATTTAGAGGTGGTGGAGTTACGGTGATTGGTGTTATTTTCTTCATTTATTTATTCATGTCCATATTTTACCATGGGGAAAGAGATCGAATTGTTGTGATTTTGTTAGAAAGAACTTTGGATGGAAGAGATGATCATATAGTTGTTTATAAGAATATGACCTTGTAATAATATATATTTACAACCAGTTTTGTCGAGAGTTGTTTGTTTTTTTCATTATCAATTTTAATGCCAGTTGTGCATGTGATGGTAAGGGTTTTGGGTGCGGTTATATGCACGCAGTGTGCATGATTTTGTGTGGTGACGAATTCGATGCTGTGATTTTAGTGTCAACAGACAATCTTATCCTAGTCAGGTCTAAGATTGATACTGTATAGTTGGTTCGTATATTGACCATCCTGTCCATGCTCACGCTAAATGAGACGATAACAAGCATATTGGTTATTTCTAATTCCCCTTTCTGAATTTTGATTTGTTGTTCAAGGTATACGACTTAACAGGAGCAATCAGTGCTTCGTTCTTCAAGGGATACAACAAGCTTAACAACAAAGAAAAGCTCGAATGGAACAATAGGTAGTGGTTTTTAGTGTTAGTTGTCATTGTTTTCTACTTTGACCTTTTGGTGTGTTACTATTGCCTATGGTTGTGCAGGGGGTTCTCCACTTTCCATGCCATTGTCGTAGCTGCTGGTTCTCTGTATCTGCTTCTGTTTTCAGATCTTTTTGTTGATAGTGAAGATGTGTTGTTTATCAACAAGTCCTCGACACTATCAGACACCATAATGGGGGTAAGCTTAGCTAGTATAAATCATTATGGTATTGTAGAAAATTGTACAAAGTATACGTGGGTTGGATATCAGTAACGAGAGGGAACATCTTGTTCCCGTCTTTGTATTTCAGTAATTGCCTCTGGCTCAGGAAACCTGTTTACGGTGATTGGATAAGTATATTTCAGATATTTCTCTACTGATATTCCATTGTCCATTGTGCTCATTTGTTGCAACTTTCTCCTTATGTAAATTACTAGGGCAATTATTAACTTTGATTTCTCTTGTTGCTTAATGTCACAGGTATCAATTGGCTACTTTCTATCTGACCTGGCAATGATTATTTATAATTATCCAGCGTTAGGTGGAATTGAGTATGTAAGTATGAGAACTCAACCATATTCATCAGAAATTTATTTTCTGAATCCACGTTATTTATCGCGTCTCATTGTTTCTAAGTACATTAAACGGCCTACTGGAGTATCTTTCTTCTGACCCAATCTTTTGAGGGCCTTATCAATGTTGACTAATCCATCGTTTTAGGCTGATATTACATACGTGCTCATCCTTTTTGCTAGATCCTACATCATGGACTCTCTATGTTTTCCATCATTCAGTCCCTCTTGAGTGGTCAAGCACAATTTTACATATTCATGGTTCTGTTTACGGAAAGCACTACCCCATTTGTCAATTTAAGATGGTGAGTTTAGGAGACATGAATTCTCCAACCCGTTTTTCAGTTTCATTTTGTTAATTTATACATCTATTCATTCTTTTCACACACATTCAGGCGTCTTGATGTTGCTGGACTGAAGAATTCAAAACTTTACATTTACAATGGTGTGGCGTTGTTCATTGGGTGGTTGGTATGGTCTATCAAACTTTATCGAAATTCAGAAAACTCTTTATTTATTTCTGGTCTACAAAGAAGGTACTCTGCATGCAAGCCGCAGCAGCTATATAATCATTAGTTGAACTGATCATCTACTGACTTGGTATTAACAATTTTTTACTGTTTACCATAACCTACATATATGTCCTTCCGAAGTCATGGTATTTAAATGTGTAATTTGAATTGTTTTAGTTAATGATCAGTCATCAAAATCTATGCTCAAATAATCCGCCATGTTATTGCTGCTATAGGAAGCTGCACATAATGGTTTTACCCATATAAAAAACTTCTTTTGGATGACTGTTATCGCCATTGTATATTATTAGTACCTCAGCCATGATTATGTTTAGTACAGGGCTAGATCTCTGTTGTCTATGATGCAGAAGTTTATTATGTCAAATCTGACTAAAAATATCTTAAAAGATAAAAACTATGCTTCACTCTGATTCTTTTATGGTCGTAACCTGTGAACTTATGACTTTCAGGTTGCAAGGATCATTTTGTTTGTGTTCCTATTCTTCCACATGTTCGTCCATTTTGATCAGGTGCGTGCATGTTTACTGGTTAACACTTGTCGCGTAATGTTTATCATTTTTGCAGCTAGTTGCTAACTTGCTATTCCACATTAGAGAATTACATCTTTCTTTTAGCAATTTTATTGCCATTTTTTTTTAAATTGGCATGATTGGAATTCCACCTCCTTGAATTCTTGTTCTAAATCAGTAAATTGTTTAAATATATATGAGATAATTTAAACTGCTTTTTGGAGTATTTGGCTATTGGGGACACTGCAGCCAAGGTATACTTCTGAGCGTTTGACATTAATGGGATACAATGTGTACTAACCTTCATGGTCTTTAAAGCACAACTTTATTGCTATATTGAAATCTAAAGTGCAGACAAATGTTTCAGTGAAAGTTTAGACATACAATCCAACTAATTTCACCGAAACGACATTAGTAGGTGAACCTTTGATGTGTTGCTTGTTGCTAATTCAGAGAACCCCTATAACCATACCTACTTCTGTTTAAAAAGACCTGACATTAATATCACAACATAATCTGCACAACTTTATTCATATTCAAATATCTAAGTGCATGTGCCTTAATTTGTATTTTCCTTGGAGAAGGGATGCAATACGCTCCCCTGCTTGCAATGACAATTCACAACCACAATTTCCATATAAGGAACCTTCGTTTTCCCTTTCTGATGGCCACCTACACGAAGGTGTTCATGAATGTCGTGTATGCCCCCTAAGACTTGCATCTTCTTATAAGTGTTTCCTGCTCGTCTCTCAGGTCAAGCAAGTCTACTGGTTGGGCTTCTACAGCTTGGTTGCAATACCTCCTGTGCTGTCAGTGATGAACTTGTTCTGGTTCTGGAAAATCGCAAGAGGTATGGTAAAAACCTTAAGAAAGTCTAAACAGAGGTAAATGGTGATAAAAATATCTAGGATGTAAATGCTTTCGAGTTGGCCGTGGTTTATAGGATCCATACGTTAGCAGGCAACTGTAAAATCTACAAAATACGCGAGGCTCAGGCCCTTTTACTTGATAAAAATCTTTGTACAGGGATGATGCTGTGTTCTTGTGAAGTTTTTACTGCTTTTCCACTTTCCAGTATCATTTGAACATTGCTTATTTGTTTATGCCGAAAGGTTAAATTTCCTTACTATTTTGAGGTAATCTGTTGGATCTGTCTCATATTTGATATCTTCAAAAGTGATATCGTTGCTTGTATGTTGGTGGGTTTGCTCAACTAGGCGCGTTAATTAATATGCATAAATATGTGTTGGGCTTTAAACACATTATTAGGTTAAATTTTCAAGTCTCAACTAGGCACTTTTATTACTTTTTGGAGACTCTGGAAAATCGAGTATTTTATTTGTGTACTTTCTCCCCATGCATGTTACTACATTTTAATATGATTCTTCAACTTTTATATGCGAAAAGCAAAAGCTAAAACAACAAAATAGATTCTCAAAAAAAAAAAAAAAAAAAAAAATAGAAAAAAAAATCATGGTCGGCCAAAGATACAAGACTATTGAACCGGACAAAAAACTATTTTGGTAATTTTCGCCAACCATCTATAAGGAAGCTTCCTTTTTATTTATATATATAGAGAATACAGGGCAATATTATTGAAGTGGGCTTCTTGGAAATGTACAATTAATAAAATTATGTATATCCTGTAAAAAGAAAAAAGTGAGTGGCTTCGCTGTTTAGTGAAAGTGCTCTCAAATTCGTCAACTAATTATTCTGGAAAATATTTGCCTTTTCTCTGCAAAAAGTAATTGTTTGTGGAGACCATTAAAATTTCACCCTTAAATATGTTTAAGAAGATTACTTTAGTAGTTAAGACAGCGACTAAGCTATGTATGTATGAATGAAAAAGTGTAATCTGTATTTAATAGTAAAATAATGATTTATACTCACTTTGAGTCGTCCACCACAAAACGTTACATTTATTTCTTTGACTTTATAACGTTACATTTCTAGATATCCAATAAATGTCCCCTAGCTGAAACGTCAAACAACAACACCCACTTTGACTCAAAGATTCAATTTGAGCTTATTGCGAGAATCGTTGTAGCTATTATAAATATATTTTGATTTGATTTTGATTTCTCAGAAACACTTAAAACTCTCCTCACAAAAAAAAGAAAAAAAGAAACACTTAAAACATATCTAGCAGAATAAGCTCTGACCTAAACAGATCTCTAATGGAAAAAACGTGGAGCCGTGGAGGTTTTAAAAATTATTTAGGTGTTGGATTTCAGTAAAACGTATTGAAACAAACCAAATCAATAAATTATTGCTATCAAATTTTGATAAAATTTGCTATTTTTATCATTTTTGTACGAAACGGTTTATATAATTAATTTAATTAACAAATTCTTCCCATCAAATTCTCTGGTTAGGTAAATGTGAAAACTAAATTTATAATATCTTAGAAAAATCATTTAAGATGCGATCGACCTAAAATACATAGATTATAGCTCCATCTGTAAAGTGTCTCGAAATCTATTTAAAGGATGTTATAACCTCTCGAAATTTATTTAGAAAATGTTTGTTACTAGTATTTTGGAAACAATTAATTATTTAAAAGATGTTAAATAATTACCTCCAAAAAAAAGATGTTAAATAATTATAATCTGTCGATCACAAAATTGGCGAGAAAAGACCACGCGTAGGTGACGCGCAAGCACTGAGCCGCGAGACGGGCCGTATTCGGGCCGGGCCCTCCTACGCCTACCCTTACTGACAAATCTCCGCTCACAGTAACTGTCTTCAATATCAAATCGTTACAACGCCCCTCACCAATCAAAGCCATTGGATTTTTCGTCAAGAAAAAAACCATGTGGAGAAATCCAGCTACCAATTTGTTGAGACGGGCGCTGAGGACCGCCGTTTCCTCTTCCGCTAGCCGTTTATCCGGCTTCCCGGCGCCCTCGTTCCGCCGCTACTGCGGCGGCGGCGGCGCCACCGTCGGCGACGGCGATGGGGAAGGGGACAGGAATGCGATGACGTATGCGGAGGCGAAAAGGTTGATGAGGTTGGTGAATGTAGGAGCGCTAAAGGAGAAGCTGGGGATGGAGGACAAGGAGGTGATCCCCTACGCCGAGCTCCTGGAAGCGTGCGAGAGCATCGGCGTAGCGAAGTCGGCGGCGGAGGCAGCCGCGTTTGCTCGAGTGCTGGATGAGGCCGGCGTCATTTTGCTGTTCCGCGATAGAGTGTATCTTCATCCAGATAAGGTATTTTCGTTTTCATGTGGATTTTTTTAGGTTTTGGTTGCATCACGTGTTTAATCGTATTTTATGTGTGTGTGTGTGTGTGTATGTTTTGGGGGTTGTAAAGTTGTGGTGTTTGATTATTGTGGAATATGTGGGGTAAACCTAATTTATTTTTCACATCATATTTCGTGAATGTGGTGGGGATCGGGAACAGGGGAAATTTAGGTGATTGATGCAGAAAGTGATGGAGATAGGTATTTTCCTTTATATATGGTTTTAGATTCTTGATGGCTTATCTATAAAATAAATCAAATCGCATTTGAAGATAAGATATTGAATATGCCTTGTTAGTTTGAGGCGTTTTGATCAAAGAGTTAATGCTGAAACTGGATTGTTGAATAGAATATGTAACCAATATGCATCAATGGATTATGAATTCTACAGTGATATGAGTAGCAAGTTGTTTTCTCCTTGTCAAACGCACCTACTTAGATTCATCCTCATGAATTAAGATGTGGCCTAAACATCCCTTTTCACGACTCGTTATTAGGTGGTCGATTTGGTTAGGAAGGCAGTTCCCCTTGCCCTTTTGCCAGAAGATGACCCCTGCAAAGTCGAGCTCAAGAAGCTGCAGGAGAAGAAGGAAGAAATTGATATACTGGCACACAAGCAAGTCCGTCGTATATTGTGGACCGGACTGGGGATTGCTGTGGTGCAGGTTGGGCTCTTCTTCCGTCTGACATTCTGGGAATTTTCTTGGGACGTGATGGAGCCAATTGCGTTCTTCACAACCACAACGGGGCTAGTCATAGGCTACGCCTACTTCTTGATCACTTCAAGAGACCCGACATACCAAGATCTGTTGAAGAGACTCTTCCTCTCGAGACAGAGGAAGCTCATTAAGAGGCACAATTTCGACATCCAGAGGTTGTTGGAGTTGCAGAAGAAATGCAGGGTGCCTCATGATACATGTTCGTCCATCAAGAGACGGACAGGGGTGGAATTGGAACCAGAGGACCTTCTGCACAATCGTTGATACTATGATATTCACCTGCTTTCATTTTGTCTCTTAAGAAAAAAGTTGTCTCACAATTAACCAAAAGCTCCATAAATTGCAATGATTTTTCTCGGGCTGCCTCAGCAGATATTTGGAGTTGAGGTTAGAATTTTCGATACTTTTTAACTCTAGACCGCAGAGGACTTGAAAGTATCTTTGCCGACTCTAGTAATTTGTATCAGCTTCTGACTATTTGAGGTCACATATATATAGTTTTGTGATGCATATAAAATTGGCCTTCCTGATTCATTTTCTGCTTTTGCTCTTGCTTTGGCTTCTATAATTGATAGTGCTGAAAAGTATCGCCGTGGTTGTTAGTAACATGTGATTTTGCAGCTCATAAACACATGAATATATGTAGATGCAATGTAGATACTTGTATTTGTGTTTTATAATGTTTACTTTAGACACCATGTACATTGTTGCTTGGATTTGTGAGAACAAAAACGAGCATGGTTGGAAGCATGGCTTGCAGACCACACTTCTGCAGCATGCGAAACCTGATGCTTCTCATCATCGTTCCACAATGAAAATGACAAAGAATCACAGCCTTGGAATACAGGTCAGTGCTCTTCACAGCTCAGTGTAGTAGTCTTTCATTTGAGGATAGGAATAGCCATATTGACACTGCTGGAGCTGCTTGTTATGCTCATGACTGCTCCCCTCTTCTGCAGCGCAAGCTAATGGTGGACTCTGCGGTGATGAGACTATGAAAGACAACGCACTCGATAGTTGAGTTCTGAGCCTCATTGTTGTTGCAGAAACTTCATCCAACTCGGATTGCAGCTGGAAAACACGCTTTTGTAGAGACGCGATCAGGGCGACGCAGCCGTAGACGGGCTGCTGAAGCCTTGCTGTGGCCTCATAGACCAAGCTGGCAGCAGCATCTCCTCTATCAGTGACAGGAACATCCTGCTGAATCAAACAGATACAGATAAGAAACATTGTGGCTATAGCTGTACTCGCAAGAAAATAGCAGAAGTGATTACTTGCAGCATTTTACTGATGTTACTGGCACCAAAGACGCGGTGAACGGCCATGAATTTTTCCGGCTCGGCCGCAGGGAAATAGGGGAGGAAGAGGCAGTCCTCGGTGCAGCGTCGCCGGAGATGCTTGCATGCTGCACAAGGCATGGTGCTTTTGCTGTTAGACTCCATTGCACAAATAGGAAGAGAGTTGATATTTTCGTTTTCTTACTGTGTGCATGTGTATTTGAGAGATTTACGGCATGGAGAGGAAAGGCCTTGCTATATAGTATAGTGTGGTAAGAAAGAAGAAGCTGGAAGCTTAATCATTGGAGAAAATCCAAGTTTGATAACATGCTTGATTTCATTGGCCGGATTTGCTTTGTTTTTGTCTTTTTTTACCGTCTGTTTAAGATGTGACGGCTGTCACATTCATTGCAGATTCAGTGAAATTGAAATTGCTCGAATATGCAGATTTTTTAAACAGTGCGCGATAATGTGAATTAATAGGGCATATAACTTCAAATTATCAGCGAGTCAAACTCGACATCTAGCTTGATAGTATTGTCTCATTAGACAAATGCTAAACCAGCCAGCCCAAAATCTTTATCATTTTAATTTGATAAACGAGTCGAATACAAGTTGAGCTTTGCGAAATCTATGATTTTAGGCTGCAGATGGTCTTGAGCTCCTATCAATCAGCTGTCCTATTTTTTTTTAACAATGGTTCAATGATGTTGGAATGACAATACGATGACTTCATGATATACAACTCACAAGCAGAAGTTGAGATGCAGTTTTCCAGAGATAGGTATATGATGATAGCAAAGCTAAATGAGACAAAAACAGAGATATCTTAATTAATTTCCCTAATTAATCACCAGCCGACAACCATTTCCCTGTTGTATGGGACCAGCTGCTTAAATCAAGAATTTAAACTAATGAAAAAACAACAATGCACCATAGTAAATGAAACGAGAACAATATAGCATAGCAAATAATGATTTAGTCACTTAACAAGGCAAGAACACACGATTATCCGATATTGATCCCTCCTTTCCAAATTACTGCAATCAATAAAGGTTCGACACGAGGTTAGGCTAGCCAAACCGGTTACAGAACAATATGGCGCGTTTTGATGGTTTCTTCACCTGAAGACTGAAAGTAATAAGGAACATAAAGATGACTCTTCATTGTTAGAGGATAGCAAGTGGTTCCTATATGAATAGTTTTCTATATTGAGCTGCCTCTTCGACCATCTCTTCCATGCTTCTGTCCTTCCTTTCCTTGTCGAGATCAAGCTTCTCCTTCAGTTCCTTCTCCTTCACGTCAATCTGTTCAGAGGAAGGATTTTAGTGGTGGGAAAAAATCCAATGATTGGATGAAGCTAGGAGCTATTATTCTTACAGCATCGTAGATCTCATCGTTGTTCTCAAAATCACCAACTTTGCGTGGGAGTATGTGGATGTGGACATGAGGAACAGTCTGTCCAGCCTGAGGCCCATCCTAAGGGGAAAGACGAAAATCCAGATATCAGAACTTGGAAGATGACAAAGGAAGATGTTGGTTTGATTGTACACAGGAAATCAAATGATTGTCATAATGTTTGTTAGATTTTCCTCAAAGCTAATTAACAATCCAACAATCCAATTCTCGCCTAAGAAAAGGGGCGTTATGCAGTTCTAAGGAGGAAAACATGAGCATTCAAATGAAATAAGAACTGTAATGATTCTCCAATTCAAGCAGAGAAAGGAGAAGGCCAAAGACCAATATTAAAGAACATGAACGTGGGAATAACAATGGAAGATTCCTTCTCATTCATCACAGATCTTACTTGGATTGTAAGCGTCAGTGAAGATGCCTTATGGTAGGACTCAAGCTGGCGCCCAATCTTCTGTGCCGTAAGCCATAGATCACTAGTCTCATCAGCAGTGAGATCAATGAAGCGCTTAACATCACGTCTTGGGCAGACAAGCACGTGTATGTTGTGTCAAGTCAACCAAATAAGAGAAATACAAATATGGCAAGGCACTGTCTTAGTATATACATATGTGTGTGTGTGTGTGTGTATCTTATGTCTATGTGTGTGTGTGTGTGTGTATCTTATGTCTATGTGTGTGTGTGTATCTTTATTCTAATCTTTCTCGTGTGGTGTTGATATTCAAGCAAATCAAAGTTCATAAGTTTCTTGAATCTTGATAATGAGGCACACACTTTCAAGGCCAAGAGAACCTACCAAAGTTGAGAAGTGGAGAAGCTAGGGGTTCAAGGATGTTGGTGCCATTTATTCTAGATGCATTTTTAAGCATGCATAACACGATCACACAAAATTTTCCAGTGAAGACAGCCATAGAAGTATGGGCAGATTAAAGGATATGACCTGTAACAGAAATCAAAAACAAAATATAGTCAACAGGACATAACTGCAGAAGTTATAAGGCGCTATGGAATTGGTAAAATACATCAATATTTTTCCTAAAATATTAAACCTTCATCTCCATTTTTCTCTGCTTTGCTATAGCATAAACAATCGCGTGATACACATGAGTTAGCATCAAAGATTATAATCCAAGAACAGCTCAACAAATGAGCAAATGAAATTCAAACTGAGAATCATAAAGTTGAGCTCCAAATTCATGCGAAACGTACCCCAAAACAATTTTTTAATACTAATGAGAAGGAGTTTCCATGTAAATAAAATTCCAACTGCAGCTCCCGCACCTATTAACTTAGCTCCTTCTAACGTTTCTTCGTCTTATTGATTCTTTTCACGCTTCATTGATTATTATATAATTCTAAATTCAATTTCTCTTCTCTTACGAGAATTTCCTGCAGAAATCTTCACATAGCAAAATTATCCGAAATCGGAATTTGGAAATGCATACCGGGAAGAAGAGGCCGCAAATTGACCATAGCGTACGAGGATTGAGTGGAGTAGAATACTTCTTTGGGGTCGATTTTGTACGGACCAAATGCAAAACTCTCAGATTCCATCTGCGATTTTTAGTTTTTCAATTTACACAAAATAAAAAATAAAAAAGATCAACGAAAGATATAATCGCCGCACGATAATCCAGTCTCAATACGTAATTAGGGCGTAATTTAATAGAATAAGGCTTCGATATTACTTGCCCTATGAGCGCTGTGAGTGAAGCAGTAGTTTCCGGCTGAGGGTGAAAAGGGCGGGAGCGGAGGCGAGTAATGGCGGAGGAAGAGGCCGCGCGTGGAGGGGTGTAGGTAGAGAAACGCGGTTGGAATACGACGGGAAGTAAGGAAAGGCGAAACCTTTAACATCAGCGCGCAGTTCTCCAAAGAGAAAGCGGCGGCGCGTGTAGTTTTTTAGAAGTGTCAATAAAGTCGCGTACTCGCGCGGTAACTGATTGTGAGTTTCTCACCTCTCTCATAGACCATAATCAGGAGAGAAAAATTAATTATTTCTTTTGTGTTTATGCATTGTACTAGTTTTTATTGAAAGTATTATTCTCTTAAATCTGATTTTAATATGGTAATAATAAATACTCCCTCGTCCAACTTTCATCTTCTGGATGCCCCATATTTTAGTATCCAGTTATATTTTTAATAAAAATAGGTGAAATTATTACTCCCCTTTTATTATTTTAGCACTCATATAAGAGGTGAGATTTTTATTCCACTCATAACACATTTAATCACTTTATTAAAAATTGTGTCACTCTCAAATGGATACTCCAAGCTGGGATGGATAGAGTATATAGAAATAAAAAAGCATTTTTTATACTAATATCTAATTCAAGTGACTATTACAATATTGGGAGTAGCGTTTCTGAAACATCTACGGATCTACAAAATTTGCATTTTTTTTAATCAAAATTTGTTTTATATGTATTATAAAAATGATGTTATTGCAAATAATTAAAATATCGTAATTGAACTAGTGAACGTGGAAACTATAATTTTTTTCTTTTTAGAATTAGGATAAAAGAAGGAATTATATTAGATTATCGTGAACAATATCTGAAAGTCAGATCGAAAAATCCGACCAGATCGAAAAATACGACTTTCATAAAGTTACATCAGAAGACAAAGCGGCGAAATTCGCCAAACAATGGGCAACTCTATTAGCCTTCCAGCAATTAAAATGACTTTGTATTATTTCCCAGCAATGAAATCTTATGTGTATTTCTTTTTCAAGGAATGAATTTAAATGTATGAAGTACTTTATGGAGTAATTAGTTCCTGGTCAGAATTTCCAAGTCACAAGATAGCACAAGGGAATCTTAGCCATGAAATACTGTGGGCTAATCGCCATGATAAAAAAATCTTACAACAAATGATTTTTACTTTCTAAAAACAGTTGTAGTGCTGCAGAGATAAGGAGAATGGGAAAAGAAGGCAGATAAGGTTGTTTGTCTTTTGTTTTTTTCTCTCTCCCTCTCTATCCCCTTTCTTTCACCATTTTTTACACTACTACACCTGCTCTCTCTCTTCAAACGGAAGAAGTAGCTGATTATTGGCAGCCATGTTAGGTTCCACTACACTAAATCTTGGCTCTTTGGGCAGCCAGTTGCTCTATTCTCCCCCACACAATTCCACAAAGACCTTCCTACTTTCACCAACTAAACCTTTCTTGAAATCTCCCAACCCCATCACCAGCAGCACCTTCTTCAAATCGAGAACTTCCGTCAGAACCGCCGTCGCCGCGGTTGATTCTTCCGACGCCGCTGTAAAGGTCGAAACTTTTCACCATTTTCCGATGTCCCATTTGAATGTTTTTTTATCAAGATTGATGCTTTTGTATGTGGGCTGATCTTGATCTTGGTTTTGGTTTTGGTTTTGGTTTTGGTTTTGGTTTTGGTTTTGAGAGAGAGAGCAGGAAGGTGGAGAAGCTGAAGGTGGGAGCAAGAGCTATCATTTCGTTGTGGCGAATGCGAAGTTTATGCTGGATGAGGAGGAGCATTTCCAAGAGCTGATGTCGGAGCGCCTCCGGCTTTATGGGGAGAGGAACATGGAGCAGGATTTCTGGCTTGTGATTGAGCCTAAGTTCTTGGATAAGTTCCCTAACATTACTAAGAGGCTCAAGAGGCCTGCTGTTGCTCTTGTTTCCACCAATGGCCCTTGGATCACGTATGTTGTCGCCTTTTTCTCCGAGTTTTATAGCATTGCTTGCTGTTCTACTGTGTTGCAAGATTGGTGTGGCTGTCTGAAATGCATCTAGCTGCCTTGCTTTTTGCTGCATTGTGTCTCGTAGACTCGTTGGTTTAGAATTTCAAGATTGATGCATTGCTTGCTGGTGTTTCGAGATTACCGTAGCTGTCTGAAAATGCATTTTTTGCCTTGTTTTTTGCTGCATTGTGCTCATAGACTCAATGTTTTAGAATTTAAACTGTTGATGCATTATTGCTTGCTGATTCTGTTGTGACTTGTGTCAAGATTAGCATGACAGTCTGAAAATACATCTTTGTTCTTCTTCTTTTGCTACATTGGGTTTCACAGACTCATTGTTCTAGAATTTCAACAAATTAATACAGTGTTTGCTTTGTGTCAAGATTGGCTTTGCTGTCTGAAAATGCATCTTGTTGCTCTGCTTTTGCTGCATTGCGTTTCAAAGACTCATTGTTTTTTTAATTTTGTCGATTGTTGCATTGCTTAAGTGCTGATGCTATACTGTCAATATTAGCACCAGTTTCTGAAAATGCCTCTTGTTGCGTTCCTTTTGCTACATTGTGTTTCTTAGGCTCATTGTTTTTGAATTTTATCGATTGATGCATTGCTTGCCAATGCTATTATGTCAAGATTAGCACGGCTTTCTGAAAATGTATCTTGTTGCTTTACATTTTCTACATTATGTTCCGCAAAAACTCGTTGCTTTTGATTTTAAGCTATTGATACATTGGTTGATGATTCTACTATGTCAAGATTAGCATGGCTGTCTGGAAATGCATTTTCTTGCGTTGCTTTTGCTACATTGTGTTTCATAGACTCGTTGTGATTGATTTCATCGATTGATGCATTACTTGCTGATGGTTTTGTGTCAAGATTGGCACTGAAAATGCATCTTGTTAGTTGCTGCTCTCCTTTTGCTACATTGTATTTCATAGACTCGCTGTTGCCTGTCTTATAGCTATTTATGCATTTTTGTAATTGCTACCGACTTACCTGGCCTAGACTATGAAACCAGGATCGGAGAACTCTAATAGACTTGTAAGCTTTAATTCTGCTGAATGGTTTGTGTGTATGTAGGTTCATGAAGTTAAGACTAGACCGTGTTCTGCAAGATAGCTTTGAAACCGACAATCTAGAAGAAGCTCTGGCTTCGAATCCCATTGATCTCAAGTTTGAGAAGCCAGATAAGTGGACTGCTCCTTATGCCAAGTATGAATACGGGTGGTGGGAGCCATTCCTCCCCCCCAAAACATCAATGGTATGATCATGCAGAGCGAAACCCATTTTAAATTTTTGTAAGTGCTCGTTACATTAGCTTTCTATCTGTTAGTTTTTAAGAGATGGTATATGTAGATTCGTTCATAGGGGTGCAGGCATGAACTGAGATTTCTTCTGCTGTTAATGTTACTATGCATCAATATATTAAAACGAACCACAAATGGCTGCTTGTCTCGTGCTCAATATGGAAACTGAAGCAACAACAAGTGCTTCACTAGTTTTCGTGAATGCATTATCTTGTTCTCGTCTCTGAAATAGTTTCCTTTTCGCAGTACATACTACATAGCTATCATCGAGTCTTTCTTTGCTTATATAGGTAAAAATTGAACGAGCATAAGTAGTATATAAACGCGCTGTTGTGTAACTGAACAGATATCCAGAAATGTGATCATAGACTTACTAAGTCAAGATAAACCGAAACAAATGTAAAGGCAGATCCTTCACCCTAAATCATGACTAGGTTTAGGATCTTTATCAGCACTAAATATACGAGCATTCTAGATTTCCGATTTTTCATCAGTGCTGCTTATTGTCTGAGATGAATGGAACTTTTGGTAGCTTTTGAAGAAGCTTTTCATCCAGTTTGCTGTACTGTCTCTTGAGTTTGGCTTTCGCCTTTAGAGCGTAAGAATCCACTTGATCCTCGTGCTTCTCATACAACGGGGGCATCGTCAGAATCAACACATTAACTGCAACCAGAAAAACCAATGTGTAAACATAGGCGTTTTCCCTCCTCAGCGTTGTCCTGGTGTCGTGCAAGAGGGTAAAAACTTGTAAACCGGAAGGAACACTTACTGATGTAGACGATAGTCAGGAAGTCGAACCAGCTCCCGACAATAGAGATGATCCATAGGGCGAAAATTGCCTGTGTTATCACATAAAATATAAGCTTATGGTATGAAAGTGCAATGGTGTAAAGCTTTAGGTACTATATTGAGACTACTTACAGTCAGAAACCTCTTTAAATCCTTCCCGGAAGCCACCTCCCACAACATACTGATACCTTGGTTGCATCTGTCGCGTAGTAGGAGAGCAACGGTCATGCACAAATCCTGTGGCAACTCGATTTCAGGGAAGTTGAGAGGCGCCCTAGCCAGGAACGAACCATTTTAAGAGTCGTGAGGATTAGCATCAATGGAGTGTGGGGAATAAATAAAAGAGTTAGGAGACTGACTTGTGAACATAGAAGGCGAGGTTCGACCATAGGAAGAGCGAGGCCAAAGCGAGAATGAGGAAATGGCAGATGAAAGGGATGAGATGATAGCCTATCCATTCGAAGAGGAGCCATATGACAGTCGAGCCGGCTAGCAGCGCTGCAGACATCTGCTTGTTCCGCCATAGAATCACATCCGCGGCTGGAAATATTTGTAACCCAATAATTAGATTGCTGATGAACTTGATGGTATGCTAGTGTCTGATCTTGATGAATTTTCACACACACACACACACACTGAATGGTTGATTCTTGGAGTGATGTGCTTGCTTATGCATATAGGTAACACATACATACATACATGATAAGCCGAGTATTGTCTAGTTCTCTGTTTTTAGTGTAGCTGAACCTGTTTTATTTTGGAACACCACTTTGCAGTCCATATTGATCATTGATGAAGTTTCACACGTGCACACACACTCACACGCACATTGGTCTTGGACTCATGCACACAGAGCTATCGAACATGGCCCGGCCCAATTTTGGTCGGGCTGGGCCATGTTTTATTAGGCCCTAAAATAATAATGTACACAGATCATGCATATGTAACATACATAGGCATGTACATGCATGATGAGTCGAGTGCTGTCAAGTTCCTTATTTCTAGGATGATATGAATGCATATGGTTTTATTTTATTTTTTTGAGAGGAGGCATGCATTTGATTAAATGTAAAGATATGGGAGATGAAAATATACATGTGCCACCGCCAAGAGCGCTGTGCACCGGTTTCTGGCGACCAAAGAGATGCCCCAGGCCTCGCCCTTGCCCTTGCCCTTCAGCCGGGCTTTGCCCTTCTGTCGGGCTTTGCACCTGCCCTTGCCCATGCTCATGCACATGCCCATGCTGTTGCCCTTGCCCTTGCCCTTGCCCTTGGCTTAGACCTAGGTCTTGCACTTGGTCTTGTTCTTCGTCTTGATCTAGGCCTAGGCCCCGGCCTTGTTCTTGGTGTTCATCATCGTTATTAAGCTTCTCTTCTGACGAGTCCTCAAATTCTTGATCCATTTTCCTACATCAAAAATTTAAATTTAGATTAAACACACACACAGTCTTGATCATCAATGTGTTCTTCATCAGGATGGATATAATATCGACAAAGATAACATAAAAATGACATAACTAGCAGAAATCATAAGAAAGTAGCAGAAATGTGAAGAATAAACCAGATACATACTCGATGCATAAATTGCAACAAAGAATTTTGAATAAAGATGTAATAGAATGAATCAAAACATAATGAGTAAAATTACTTGTGAAAAATTCTTGATGTGGAAGAGATCTGAGCAGAATATTTCGATTTTGATTTTGGTTTTGGTTAAGTTTGTGTGTGTTTTGGGTAACTGAAATATTCAACGAGGCCAACGTATTATGAGCATATTGTGTTAGTGGATATCCAACTTAACCGTATGTTGCCCTTAATTTTCGGCCAATTCTTTTTTTCTTTTTATTTTCTACAGTAGAAGAATTATTCTTTTCTTCACAAGGGATCATCAGTAAATTAGAAGTTGGTCCCTCTAAATAGATAAATAAATGGGAAGTTATATCATACTTATTTATAGATAACTGTCAGTTTCTATTCTACCCAAATCAACGTAATGCGAGCTTCCAAACGTCATTTATTTTTACATCACTATTCCTTCCATTTACATTTTACAATTGCAATTAATCCAAAATGTGAACCATGTTATAACTTCCAAAAATTCCAAAATTTGTGTTTTTGATAACTAAATTTAAAAGTCGCGTGCAATACCAAAAATGTACAAAATTTGTCTATTTATTTTACAGAAATCATCCCATAAATAAAATTCCGCTGCACATCAGTCAAATATCTCAAGACTTTAAACAATAATAACGGAACTATAATTATATCAATGAGTTATGAATATGTTGTTCAAATGCAGACATCTCTAATCAGTAATCACGAAGTAGCTCACTTTCACTAACTACGCCATCAGGAGCAAGGCGTAGTTAAACTTATTAAAGCATGTTTACGTTGCATGATTGATAAGCTGCTGCATAATTACGTATTTTTTATCCTTAATAATATGATTTCTTCAATCATATGCTTTTATTGTGATATGAATCAAACAAAACTTATCCGGATAAAATTTGTTAAGAGCCTTAGAATATTTCAAGTCCCAATATATCAAAATGAACAAAAGATTAACTAGACTATTTCTATTTATAAGATAGATTCTCAAAGATAAACGCCATCTTAATGATTGAGTAAGCTTAAGGATTAATGCATCATTATTTGGGCCAATAAATTATTAACGCAGTGAATTTGTGCCAACCCACGAGTTATTGGGCCGTCGAAGTCAACTGACCCAATCAAATGGGCTTGGTATTTTGTCGTCAGGAATTTAAAAAGAACAGAAAAAAAAGAAAAAGAAAAAAAGAATCCCGGAACATTTTGCTTCGAATTTTCTGGCTGAACATGACGGAAGGTATCTAGCAGTAGCGCCGGTGATGGAAGCGGTGGCGGAAGGGCTGTGGGCGCTGGCGGAGCAGCACGAGCAGCAGCGGGAAATACGGGAGGCCGTCAAATGCCTCGAAGCCATTTGCCAGAGCGCGGTGTCGTTTCTCCCTATAATCGAAATCAAAACGCGCCTCCGCCTCGCCGCGCTTCTTATCAAGCACTCACACAACGTCAACCACGCCAAATCTCACCTCGAACGATCCGTACGTCTCCTCTCACATCGATAATTTTTCGCTGAATTCCATGAATTGTCTTGATTTTAAGCTTCCATCTGCTCAATTTTATCCGGGGCTTTGTTACTTAGTAAGATTTTGATTTGGTATCAATTAGTGTATCTGGCATGCGACTTAGGTTGAGAATTACGTTGGTCGACTGTAAATTTGTGTGTGGGTGCGCGAGGTGGGGGGTTGTTATAGTTGAGCCTTTTTGAAACTTGAGCTAATTTTAGTTGATCTGAACTCTATGCAGCAACTTCTGTTGAAGTCAATTCCTTCTTGCTTTGAGCTGAAGTGCAGAGCATATAGTTTGTTGAGCCAATGCTACCATCTTGTGGGAGCAATTCCTTCACAAAAACAAATGCTTAACAAAGGTTTAGAACTTGCGGCTGTTTCTGGAGAGGGGTATGGCGTCTAAAGAATGAAATTTAATGTGTTAATTTAGCATGTCTTTTTGCGTGGTTGATTGTACAAATTTATGCTATTTCAGTATAAGGTTCTAATTAGTTAGCATTATATTCTTGTCTTGCTTTGCTATTTGAAAAGTCTGTCTTATAAACTTTAAGAATGTGTGTTGAAGGTTTGCGGGGAAATTGTGGTCTTGCAACTTCAACTCTCAGCTTGCAAATGCCCTGATAATTGAGGGAGATTACCATGGGTCGGTTTCAGCTTTGCAACAAGGCCTTACAATTGCAGTAGAGATGTTTTATCCAGAATTGCAGGTTTGTCTTATTTGTTTTGAAAGATTTTACCTGTCAAATACTATAGTGGGGCCAAGTGATAGCATTTCTAGAGGTAAACAATACCTTTGTTTGCAAAATATGATGCTCATCATATCAACTCTTTGGATTTATCTACCATTAATGGCACCCCATGTAATATGAGTTGTATTAGTGCACTATATCAGGTAATGTTCAAGTGATGGTCATGAGACTCGTGACATTCTTGTATGTGCTTTTCTCATAGCTACTCATACATTAAATGTGTTGAGTTGCTCCTTTACATTATGTGCTAACTGCTGTGCTTTTAATGTTTTTAAGTAGGGTGAAGACTGAAGATATAATCTGATTCTGTTTTCTTGTTTTGTGACTCAGATGTTTTTTGCTACTTCGATATTGCATGTGCGTGTGATGCAGTGGGACAGTACACTTCTTGTAGAAGACTCTGTCAATGGATGCAGTCTTATATGGGAATCTCTTGAGCCTGAGAAAGTAAGCTATGTCCTTACCTTTTTTCTCATGTTGCTATTTATTTCTCAGCTTTCTTTTCTTTCAGAGTAGTCCAGCCAGACCAGTTTAACTTGAAGAGCTTTTAGGCCTGAAAAATGGATAATTTCAAACATGGTTTTGTCTTTCTGTGCGCTTCTGTTGTTAAATCTATAAATTGATTCTGTTGAATAAGTGTCTGGTTTTCTCCATGATTATATTTTATTTTATCATATCTAGTTTAGAATACCTTCAAGGAAACAATATTCCTTTCATATCTATCTTGCGTTCGATCTGTTTTCTTTGCTGTGAAACGAGAAATACTTTTCATGTCGTGTCTGGCTTCATATTTTGATGTTTCGCATAAATGCATATGCACAGCCCAAGTCTTCTTAAATGCTGTATCTTTAAAACTGAGATGTTGTATAAGTTACTCTTTGATATATATATATATATATATAGGGGGCCGCTCCAATGAGACTCCCTAATTTTAGTGAGATCTAGGGCACGATCTGGTGCGTTTATTTTATCAATCCTATGGCTGATATTGTATCTGGAGGGTGATTTTTTTTTCGCAGGGTTCGAATCCTGGAGGGAGCAAAATATTTTAAATTTTGTTATTCATCAGTATATACTGCATTGTTCATCAGTATATACGGCCCTGTTCATCAGTATATATGTCTTATTCATTACGAATTTTTTAAATTTTATTTTTCATCAGTATATACATCTTGTTCATTAGATATACGTTTTGTTCATTAGTATTATATGTCTTATTCATTGTCCTAGTGTTTCACGAAAAATATGGGGTCTCACTGGAGCGCGCTCCTATATATATATATATATATATATATATATATATATATATATAACTGCATATTTTGATGTTTCGCATAAAAATAATTATATATTTAGAAAGCATCCCCTGGAATAATAATTATATTGTGTTACCTATAACCTATTGATTATTTCCTGAGTGAATACAAACTAGAAAACAGTATGCTTTCTAGTTGTGATGATTTCAGTTCCATTAACTGAAACTAAAATGTTTTCCCTTGTTTCCTGTGCCCCTGTGATTGTTTTGAAAAGAAACAACAGTGCCCCGGTTTACTGTTTTACTATGAGCTGCTGCAATTGTTTTATCTTCTACGGATATGTGACTACAAGACTGCTGCTCAACATATTGATAAATTGGATGCTGCTATGAAGTCTGACTTGCAAAGGATGCAACATATCCGAGACCTCACCAATGAACTAAAGGCATTGAATCAAACTCTGTCACGCTCTGACTTGAACTACAAAGACAGATCTGCTCTTGCTGAAAAACAAACTAATCTTGAGGAACAGCTTAGTAATTACAGAGGAGAGACTTCAACTGGGAAAGAAACCCTGGAACCTGCATATTTTGGGAATGTGAAGCGAGCATGGGCTGAAAAGCTGGAGTTGGCTCCACCTCCTATTGATGGGGAATGGTTGCCAAGAAGTGCAGTTTATGCATTAGTTGATCTTATGGTGGTTGTTTTCAGCCGGCCAAAAGGGCTTTTTAAGGAGTGTCTGAAGAGGATTGAATCTGGTGTACAAATCATCCAAGGTTGGTTTCACAAAATGATAAGAAGCTGATGTCCTTTTGCATAACATGTCTTAAAAAGTATCTATGTTGTCTAATCTGTTGCTCACGATCACTTGTGCGTTCCTGAATTCATGAATCTAGAAAAAACACCAATTCTAATCAAACGATGGATGGGTGTTCACCTAAAAATTGGATACTTTGTGAAACCTGATTTGTTGTTTTACTTGCAGAGGAGCTAGTGGAGTTAGGTGTTACTGAGGGCATTACAGGTGAGATTTTATTTGTGTTGAGTATATTGGTCAACTATGAAAGTCTCATAAAAGAAATTACCGCTATTAAGCAAAATATAATTTGTGTAAGTTGTCAAATTTCTCAGATCTATATAATAACTGAACCAGTGCTTGAGGGTTTATTAACATGTGTTTTCTGCCATAAATTAATTTCAGAAGTCGAGTTGCAGCACTCTGCAATTTGGATGGCTGGTGTCTATTTAATGCTTCTAATGCAGTTCCTAGAGAACAAAGTAGCAATTGATCTTACACGAAGTGAATTCGTAGAAGCGCAAGAGGTTGGTTATCACCTTCAACCAGTGCAGTATTGATTACTTGCATGCATTCTCTCTTGAACTAAATTGTGCTTCAAATTGAGAAGTACCTGACTTCCTGCTGTTAAAACTTGTACACAGTGTAGACATCAACGCTTTGCATTTGTAATTGCAGAAATACATCTTGAAAGGGTTAATTGTAGATAAGATAGACTTGAAATGAAACTTAAACTTGTGTTGAATGATTGTTACCTGTGCATTATTTTTAAGGTCTGGATCTGTTATCAAAGTTGTCAGGGGCAAAGTTTTATTGAATGTTATCAGTGTTGGTATATCTCCAGGCTTTGGTGCAGATGAGAAATTGGTTCATACGATTTCCAACCATCCTACAGGCTTGTGAGAGTACTGTTGAGATGCTAAGGGGCCAGTATGCTCATTCCGCTGGCTGTTATGATGATGCTGCTTTTCATTTTCTTGAAGCATCAAAGGTAATATCGCACCTGTTATTGGCTCTAAAGGAAACCATACGTGTAGATCTCCTTTCATTAGGTGATATTTAAAACAAGATCCACACGTTATAGTTTTTGGCTTTGTTTGCATTGTAGTTGACTCAGAGCAAATCACTGCAAGCCATGAGCCACATTTATGCAGCAGTCTCCTTTATTTGTATGGGCGATGCTGAATCTTCATCAAAGGTGATTTTATGTTTTAAGATATGTATCGTTTGAATATGTTAAGATCGACTCACTAGGCCGTACTATTCACGCAGGCTGTTGATTTGATCGGACCTGTTTTAGCTGTGATAGATTCTTTTGTAGGGGTGCGAGAAAAGACCACTGCCCTGTACACTTATGGATTTATACTCATGAGGCAACAGAATTTACAAGAAGCCAGGTAATCATAATTTATTCTCTTGTTGCATTTTGTCTGTATTCATTCCTATCACAAGTTACATTTTGCTACTGCACTACTATTGTTCATTTCATTTGATAATAGATTGGTTGCTCCTACCAGTTGCTACAACTAATTTAATTCTCAATGGCTGTTTATCAAGAAAGAGCTCCAAACCGAATTGCAATAGAATCTAATCTCTCCTTCCTTTTCTGACGTGTGCTGTAACTTTCTGCAGAATCCGACTAGCCTCTGGCTTGCAGATCACCCATACTTATTTGGGGAATCTTCAACTCGTTTCACAGTATTTGACTGTGCTAGGAAATTTGGCACTGGCTCTGCACGACACTGGACAAGCTAGAGAAATCTTAAGATCTGCTCTAACTTTGGCGAAGAAACTCTATGACATTCCAACACAGAACTGGGTTCTTTCAAATATGACAGGTACACATATACATGCAAGGATTATAATTATCTGTGCTGCTGCTTTACGTGCTATCAATTTTTCCTGAAAATGTAATACCATTGATGCTATGTATAGAGCCTTGGCAGATAATATGAATCAGGTTTGGCTCGTATGAATCCTGATGCTGGTAGCTAAAGCTTATATTAGTCATTGAACGTCATAGAAAATCGTTATAGTCGAGCTAGGCTCACATAATCGAAATACGGAAATAGTGGTTCTTCGTCCATTGCTGAAGAAATCTGGAGAAGCAGTTGAAGAGATAACTTCATCTCTTACTGTGTGCAGCTTTATACCAGCAAACAGGAGAGAGAGGAAGCGAAATGGAGAACACCACGTACCTGAGTAGGAAAGCAGATGACTTGCAGCAAAGACTTGATGCTGCGCGTTCGAATGTTCATCACGACGAACTGGTAAAGGACACCTATCCCGCTCTTTCAACTACCTCTCATCGTGAAGAATCAGTTAAAAAACATATCTGCCCATAGCAGTTACAGCAGCATCTATTGCTCACTTGTTTATTTGTGCATGCTTATAATGAACAGATCGGCAGAGTGAAACTCCAAGTTCATCAATTGAGCGAACACGAGATGAAGCAGGCGATAGCTGGCCCTTCCAAAACTATCGACCTCGACATTCCCGAATCTGTCGGCCTTCCGGCTGCGTCGCCGATGCGGTCGTCGGCGAGGTTGATGGATGTGGACATTGGGAGGCTTCGGAAGAGAAGATTATAGTGTCCCACTTGTTTGAACATGTCAAATCATGCAACGATGGAAGGCCAAATGCGTACAAGTTTGAGCTTCAATTTAATGTAAATGTCCCTCTATTTCTTATATTATAGATTTGTTCCTTTCCTTTTCTTTTTGTTACGAGAAAAAATTCTTTAGCCTATATGGGGACTCTAGGTAAATCTCGTTTCTGTACAATGTATAGGAGCTTATTTTATCTGTTGGCAGTAAATCTGGTCTTTGAAGGTCCTTTCGCTATTAAGATTTGAGGGTGTGTTATCTTTGTTCTCAAATTTATCATGAAAAAAAAGGAGATTAAAAAAAAAAAAAAGTAAAACTTCATCACATTAGTGGCACCTACATTAATTATCCCATGTTTTCTAATGTAAAGTAAAAGCAGTTTATCACATTCACATCAATCTTTCATCTCATGATAATATTATCATACCAACTCTTCATAGTAGTATTATCCACAATTGAAGTGAGAAAGAGGAAAAAGATATGCCCTAGGAAAAAAAAATTATCTTGATTGAAAAAATTATCTACTTCACATAATATGTGAAAATGATGGAAAATAATTACTTTCACTCTTTTCTATCAAAGAGAACCCGGCACTGATATGGTAAGTTTAATTATTATTTTGCATTATGTATTGTCAATATAAATAGCTGGATTTTTTAAAAGAAGAAAAAATAAAAACCGTAATATGGTAAGATTACTAAGATCTTAGAAAATAAGCAGGAAATGAGGTAATGAAAGATTGATTTGTTTTAGTACTTGAATACTTATTTTGTGCAGTTAACCACGTTTGAATAAGTGGAAGATAGGTCAAATTATGGTCCAAGATAGTGGATTGATAGTTCCTATTTTTCAGAAATATGATGTCAACCAACATTACACATGTTGATTGTCTAGCGATTTTTTAGAGTGAATTGCAGCGATTGTACGAGAAATATATATGGATGTGGGAAGTGGTGCAAATTGACCACAACATGTAACTCTATAATTATAAACACTGTAAGATGGCTATTTTGTTCTCACGACTTGGGAGTATAATTTTACAGAGATAACATTCATCGCAAGCATTCGTCATTTTCTTGCTATAAACGTGAAACGGTTACTTCAGGACTTGCATTGATAGATGAGTGACAACCAATCTATAAAGGCTACTAAATATCGCCGGAAGGGCAATTACAAGGATTGAAGATCAAGACGTCACTGGAGTGTAACATGTTGTTTGTTTGATTGTCTAACCTAATTAGGTTATTCGATTAAATTTTTCTATGTTGAATCAACATTTTATCTTAAGTCTGCAGATTAGTGTTTTAATTGTAGACACTCAATGTGTAAAAGTTGATCACCAAGAGATCTCATATTTGTATCTTATAATGTTGTTAAACATAATTGACTCACAAGTTGTATTTATATAACTCATGAAAAAATATCATGCATGCTAGCTATTTATTTTTCGTCACGTGTTTGCTTGAATGTTTTTAATATTCCTGTTAACATTATTCTTTTATTTTACACAGTTTAATTACTTGTAGTAATTCATAACACTAAATTCTTTTACTCGGTGATATATAAAATTTCAATTAGCTTTATTAACTTCTAAATAGGATTCATTAATTCTCAAATTGAGTTATTAATTTTAATTAGGATGTTAATTAATCTTCATTTAAAGTTTATTAATAATAATTAAGATTTAATACAAACAAAAAACTATTTACACACAAACCATATAACCAACATGCGGTAAATTTACACGGGTGCTACCCTAGTGTAGGATTAAATATACATGTGAAAGTTATTTTTGAACATTAATTGTATAAGAATGAGATATATTGAGACTCCCGCGTTAGGTGATAGCTCATCGTCGAGCTAGTACAATATGATATTAATACAAGAATAAAAGAAGATGATGAAGTGAATATAGACAAATGATACACACATTGAATATTATTGCTCTCACTATCTTGAAGATTTACAAAAACATATCTTTAAAAAAAAGATTTACAAAAAAGGACTTTGTCGACATAATAAGTAAAGTTTTATAACATCGGATCGTGTATAAATCTTGACTTTTATTATTTTACAAAAAGAATTAAATGTCAATATTTTGTTGCCAAAGGAATTACATAAACAGTTGGTTTTCTGTCGCCTTGATCAAAGATTTGTTTTAAGAACCACAAAATACAACTCCTCACCATGATTTCCTCATGATGGATCTCAACTATTCTACTACTTTTTTTTCCAATAATTATCATTTTCTATATATTCACACAATATACATTCGTCCGTACCGAATTGTTTTTCATTATTAGTATGAAACAAATATATTGTTATACACATGTATATGGGCAATTCCTTAGTTGCCTTATATATCAATTAATCTATATCGTCAGCCACATAGCTACTTAAACATTTAATAAAATAATCAAGAACTCAAATTAGATATACTATATGCATGTATATATGGAACCTAGATCGTGAAACATGAACTCAGAGCTGTTTTGAATGATAAATCGTGACTAGCTACGAATTTTGAACATTGAAATATGTGTGACACGTGTTGAATATGTATTATTGATGCGGACAAATTAATTAATGTAACCACTAGTAGGCTAAAAGATAGTGGGTATAATATGTACTCCCTATGTCTCGCGAATCTTAAGTCAATTATTTTCGACACAAGAATTAAGAAAATAGTATTTAGTGTTAAGTGTGGTAGGTGAAAAAGTGAATAAATGAATTTTTTTTAACGTATAAGAAAATGACTCAAGATTCGTGGGATGACCGAAAAAGGAGAGTGACTCAAAATTCGTGGGACAGAGTAAGTAATATTAATAGGTAAAAAACTGTTTTTAATGTGCAATATATTAGGGTTTTACAGTAAAAAAAATGGTTAATTGTAAAAATTCACCAACGACTTTGATCCCAGTGTTTTCATTTCAAGCATATTTTTTAAATCGTTTTGATAATAACAATTTATGAATTTGTAACAGACAATAGACGTTTTAAAAATATCGACAATTAGGAAAAATGATTTGGCGCGAATACTTTTAAGTTTTAACACGTTAACGTAAATTTTAACATATACTTATTACTTGAAGTTGACGATTATGTGAAAAAATTACATCATACCACTGTTTTATAATCAATACAGTATATATTTCTTTATCATGCAATGTCATATATATATATACCTCGTTCTTTTTTAGAATTTTTTAGAAGATATATAATGTGTTTGTATATCGAAAAACTGTGTAATTAAATTTTAGACTATAGGGTTAGAATCCGGATATCTCGTAGTTGGAAAATCGTAAAACTATATATGGATGTTAATTATATTACATACATATAACAACATCAATACTGTATATACATAATAGATTAATCAAATAAAATAAGAGACTGTAAAATTAAAAATGGGAACACAAGAATCTGACTGTTGTGTCAAATGGACAAAAATAAATAAATAAAAAAATGAAGAATCAAAATAATGTGTTCGTTTGGAAAAATGGGCTGCACTTTAACAGACAAACAGACATGGGTTAAGTGACATCTTGTGTAATTTTGTTGAATTCATACAAAAGATTTAGGCTCGATGTTATAATTCAGACAACATCAACACATGGCAATGCCCATATATGTTTGGAAAACATTATTAAATAAGAAAAACTTTATTTCATTTATATTATTAGAATTTCGATCGGCTTTTCAGTAGTTAAATCTATGTTTTTTTCACAAGTACAATTCCAAGTGAGGTGGTCATGATTCCGGCCACTATTTCATGAATATTTGTGTGCAGATTGAAATATTAAACTAAAAGATTGAAAAGCTTTTGTTTTCATCTTTTGTGGAAAAAAAAAAAAAAACTCATGAAATATATTGGTTGAAATTCCTACCATTCACCAAGAAGCCCACAACTTAGAATTTTCCTGATTTTAGATATAATTTTTTTAAACAAATTAAATATACATAGATTAAAGCTTTATTTTTCCTGCAACGCTTATATGTTTTCAATCTTTAGTTTATATTTTTCTTTCTTCGACAACAATTTCGTTGGTCGTTTGGATTTTCGAATTTTTTTTCATCATTCCGAAATTATTCATTTATCAAACGTTTCAAAAGATTTTGCAGAAATCTTATATAGAGTTTAAAATTTTTGTAGGCCACTAATTTAGGGCTCTTCGGAAAATTAGGCTACATTTTTTCGCGCTTGCAAATTTGGGTCATTTGTTATTAATTTGGGCGTAAGTGAGCCAAATTTAGGCCCGTCGAACTATTTTGCACGTGAGATGTGCGTGACTTCATAGTTGGAGCCCGAACGCTGTTGTGGAATTTTATTTCATTCTTTTATTTGACGTATTTATACACATGTAAAAATAATCATAAAATAACATAATTAAAAACACAAATAAAAAATGAATTAAAAAAATATACGTGACTAAAGAGAAATAATAAATAAATTGAAAACACAAATGAATCTACCTTATGAACCCTATTTCCCCATATTCCCCAAATTATAATCGTCGATGTCATCGGGCCCAAATGTGGCTCACTTACACCAAAATGAATAATAAATGGCCTAAATTTTTAAACCCGAATAAATATGACATAATTTTGTAAAGTGCTCTAACTTAGTGGCCTATAAAAATTTTGAACTCTCTTATATAATCATGTGTAGCACACACATGGTAAATCTATTTTCTGTTATAAAAAATTATATTTTAATTAAAAAATTATGTATATATATATATATATATATATTCGTTATATCCTTATTTATTTATATAAAATATTTTTTTTATATATAAAATAAGAATCATTTTTGTCCCCAAAATTCTTATCAAAATCAGTTGTATTTCTATTGCTTCAGTTTTAAACCGAATTCTTTTTCTTAATAAAATTTAACTAGAATCAAGCTCATTAATTCCTTCATAGAACGTACCATTTCCTACTCATATACTTTTGAATCATAATTTAGATTTAATTGTCCAATATTTTTTTATTTAATTATATGATCTCATAGTTCTCGCGACTTAGAATTTAGGGTGTAGGTTTCAGCTTACAATTAATATAAGAGTCATTAAGCCATTAATTCAGCTTACAATTAATATAAGAGTCATTAAGCCAAATCAACCTTATAAATTGGCATCATCAATAATGAGATAAACGCCTTTTGGTAAGTAAACGGTTTGATGGGAGATCTCTTGCCTTAAATTGTGCTTCCTTTCTGCACAGTTGATAATCAGTCGAAATGAATCACTATATATATAGTTTATGTTTTTCTTTTTTGAAAGATAGTTTATGTTTTTCTAAGAATAAGATTATACTTTATAAAATACTCTATTTAGAATGGTATTATACATGTAGTGGTGTCCCATCACCAGACTTTCTGCATTCTTGAACCCTACAATCCTTCGCCACTGTTAGTTTTAATTTATGCACTGCTCTTTTTCACACTTCACACACACACACACAGAAGACTACCAACCCCCCCTTGCCCTTTATAAATTCTGATCAAGTTTAGGTGTAGATTTACATCAGCACCTTCAATTATCCGAGGACATCATTAGCTACTCATTTTTCCTTTTTTCTCTCTCTATCATTTTGTGTCTTCTCATAGCATATGATTTCCTACTTCATTCATTCCATTATATTGTTGTCAGATGGTTTAATTTGATTTCCTTTTTTTTTGTTTTTAAATTAATTTATTGTTTTCAATTAATTTCTTCTACTTCCTCTCCCAGTCTTCTGCTTTTCTCTCATCTCTCTCTGTATGTGTGTCTTCTCTGCATTACATACTCATTCTTATGTCAATCTGTGCGCCAGATTTGAAGGATATATAAATCTGTTTATTGATAAACTAATTAAATTCCAAATATTGCATTTTCTTGAAGAGGAAAAGGTTGAGTGTGTGTATTTTGGATCTGATTTGGCCAACCCTTGTTTTTTTTTTTTTTTATGATGATGACTATATGATGATTCTGTTGTTGGTGGCTTTCTATTTGGATTAGGGTTATAGGGTTCATGCAAGGATTTTCTTCCATAATTTTCTCTACTTTGTCATAGATTAACTTTTTTATAATATTTTATTATTATTATTATTTTGATATAAATGTACGATGCTATTAATTACTATATATTAATTCACTGAAATTATTTCACCTCTATATATAGTCGTCTTCTCCAAGGAATGAGTGTTGATATATGTTTTTATTGAGTGAATAGATTAATTGAAGGGAGCTTCCTTGAGTCCAGTCATGGATATGGTGTTGGGTAGGAATTTGCTGCCGAATCATTGACGCAAACGTATTAGTGGAGAAGATGATACTATTATGAATGCGTGAATGAAGCGGGAGTCAAATTTCACCCCTTTCTTTTCTCTGCTTGGACTGAAGGGAGCTCCCTAGCTATTTAATTTACTACTCCCTAATTCCTAATTCTTCTTCTCTTTCATAATTTATATTAATATGCCACCACTCCATCAACAAGAAGAAGAAGATGATTATGATGATGTCCCTTTCAACTCCCAACTGCTGCTTGGGTTGCTTATAAGATTAATTCCTCAATGCATACATAAGTTGTGGATGCAATTTCTCCAATCCAATGTATTAATGCATGTATATTTTATTAAATATTAAAAGCCTTAATTCATGATTCCATGGATTCATTAGTTTTTTTACCTTTTGATTTCTCGCTATGTCATGCTCAACGATCCACTGTTTTTCTTTACCTATAATTTCATTTAGTTTTGCCTAAACTTTTCAAAGAAAATAAGAATGAAGATAGTTTCGTGAATTTCCAATAACATGTGCTAAATAAAATTAATCCTGAGCTAATAAGAAGCGATATTATTTCTTCCAACAAATTAAATGTAATTTTTTCTCTTTCCTTCGTTTAAGACTGCCTCTTGCTTTTCATTCCCATGCTTTGGACTAAGGTATTCTTTCTTGGGAAACAAAGATTAATAAGTAAAATAGTAATTGCTCATTCTACACAATCGATATCATACAGTCTGTGCTGGAGAATTCTTCAGCCACCCCAATTCCCAAAACCTAACCTAAATCCAATTCATAATTATCTCCCTCTCATGCGCGCCTCCTCACCCCAAAACCTGCAGAATCGCCCCCAAGCCAGACCAGCGAGACGCCGCACACAGCCACCTGTACACACTCTCCTTTACCGCCGCCTCACCTGTAACCGCCCCTTTTTACTGCTGCTGCTGCGCGGCCTCCAGTCTCGGTTGGTCCGCCGGCCGAACCGACCGATGCTCAGCTCGCAAAATCATGCTACAAAGCCGCTATGAAGCTCAAGAAATCCGCTCCCCTCCGCCGCCGCACCCCAGCCTCTCCAAATTCAGCCCCCGCGGGGGCCGGGTGTCGCTCGTCTGCGACATCCACCGCTGCCTCCTGCGGTCGCCCTCCTTCTTCCCCTACTTCATGCTCGTCGCCTTCGAGGGCGGCGGCCCCCTCCGCGCCATCCTCCTCCTCTCGTGCCCGCTCCTCCTCCTCCTCCTCGACTACGAGACCAAGATGCGCGCCATGATCTTCATCACGTTCTGCGGCATGCGGCGGCGCGATGCCGAGAGCGTCTCGAGAGCGGTGCTGCCGAAATTCTACCTCGAGAACCTCAACCTCCACGCCTTCGAGGCCCTGGATTCCGCCGGATATAGGGCCGTCTTCACCGCCGTGCCCAGGGTCATGGTGGAGCACTTCCTAAAGGAGTATCTTGCCGTCGATTCGGTCGTCGGGACCGAGCTCTGCTGCGCCGGAGAATTCTTCACCGGCTTGGTCTCGCCCGCCGGCTTGGTCGTGAAGCACAGAGCTGTGAAGGAGATGTTCGGCGACAAGAGGCCCGATGTCGGCATCGGAGCCTCGACGTTTCATGATCATTTGATGATCTCTCTCTGCAAGGTACGCGTAAATCTGGTCGGGGTTTGAACCCTAAATTTCGCTCGTTTATTACTGGTTTTGGTGCATTTGCGATGATATTAATGTACTATATATACCCACTTTTTTAGGTATACATATATTTGAACCCTAGAGATTTCGCTAATTTGGTACATTTCGAAAAAGTTTCAAAATCAACTTTCATTCATCAAATCGAATTAGTGAAAATACTAATGATATATGAATCATACGATGTTTGTACTTTTGATTATAATGCAAGGAATGTTGGTTAATTTTGTTTTCATATACTTCATTCTGTATCCTACATTTATGCATGCATACCTTCTTTCGACACGAATTTTAATAAAAAGCGTTTGAAATATTAATGGTAAGAGTATTTTTAAGTTAACTATGGTAAACAAATATAAGTTATAAGGGTAAAATTGTCTAAATAATATGTGAATATAATATTCAAAAATAGAGTATGGATGAATTTTGTAATTAAACTAAAAATGAAAAATATGCATATAATATGAGGATAAAGAAAGTATAAAAATAATTGAGAATTAAACCATAGACCTGCCAAATACCGACAAAGCCGACAAAGGTTTCAAAATCAATTAACTTTCATTAACAAAATCAAATTAATGAAAGTCCAATGATGTTTGTACCTTAGATATTCTAATACAGGGAATCTTGATTTTATTTTTATATATATAAAAAATTAATTAAGAGAATTGAACCACCCTAAACCTCGCTGTTTACGTGGTCTAATTAATTTGAACAGGAATCATATGTCATAACAAGTGAAGACAACGCCAAAAGCAGCGCAATAATGCCAAGAAGCCGATACCCAAAACCCCTAGTCTTCCACGACGGCCGGCTGGCGTTCCTTCCTACGCCGGCGGCGTCGCTCGCGATGTTCTTGTGGCTCCCGTTTGGGATCCTCCTTGCCGTCTTCCGCCTCTTCATCGGCATCTGCCTCCCCTACCACCTCTCCATCCTCCTCGGCACCGCCACCGGCATCGACCTCCGCATCTCCGGCGCCGCGCCGCCGCCGTCCGCCGACGGCGGGGGCGTCCTCTACGTGTGCAGCCACCGCACCCTCCTCGACCCGGTCTTCCTCAGCACCGCCCTCCGCAAGCCCCTCATCGCCGTGACCTACAGTCTGAGCAAGATGTCGGAGATCATGGCGCCGATCCGCACGGTGCGGCTGACGCGCGACCGGTGGCGCGACGGCGCGACAATGCAGCGGCTGCTGGCGGATGGCGACCTGGTGGTGTGCCCCGAGGGGACGACGTGCCGGGAGCCGTACCTGCTCCGGTTCAGCTCGTTGTTCGCGGAGCTCGCCGATGAGATCGCCGGTGGCGGTGGACACGGAGGTGGGGATGTTCTACGGCACGACGGCCGGCGGAATGAAGTGGTTGGACCCGATCTTCTTCCTCATGAATCCGAGGCCGTTGTACGACGTTCGGATCCTGGAGAAGGTGCCGAGGCGGCTGACGTGCGCCGGGGGGATGACAGCGCACGAGGTGGCGAATTATATACAGAGGGAGTTGGGGGCGGCGCTAGGGTTTGAGTGCACCAATTTCACGAGGAGGGATAAGTATTTGATGCTGGCTGGGAACGATGGGGTGGTCAAGGAGAAGGAGACCAAGAATTCATAGATCATGCTATATTGTATTAATCATTCTTTTTTTCTTTTTTCTTTTTTTGGTTGGGGTAAGAGGGTAATGATTTTTTAATGTGAAAATAGATTAATGTGTTGGTAGTTTATATGCATATATATAGTCTTCTTGAATATTTTTTTTTTTTGATGAAATTACATTATAAATAATACAAACCACACACACACCCCACCTAGTGGTTATTGTGGCCGAGAGTATTCGAACCTGTGACCTCTTGGACAACAGGCAACCACCCCAACCACTAGGCCATCCCAAGGGGACTCTTCTTGAATATTTTGATTGGCGCCAACGTCGTTTGAGTGTAAAATGTATTCGAAATATCTAAATGAAAATGATTATATATATATATATATATATATATATATATATATATATATATATATATATATATATACACACGATGTGGTTTGTGCATCTTGATGGCAACATTTTTCAGCAAAGTTGAGCAAACTTAAAAAAAATTATTATGGTTATAATTAAGAGTAGCCCAATTGGTGGAAGTTTTCTAGTTTTTTTTGGATATATATGTTGTAGAGGCGCACTTGCGTGTCTGTGGCCGCGGGTCACCTCGGCTCGAACTCGACTCGAATACGAATTTGGATCAAGATTTAAATTAAACTAAAGTCATCAGCCCACTAAATTATAAATTAAATCAGGTTCGAGTTAAATTTCGGTCAAGGCTAGTTTGGGTTAGGTCGCATGAACGACCCAACCCGTAATAGGACCTAGCAAATGGCTACATTGAAATTTCGTAAGTTAAAAGAAGGATTACATTAAAAAAAATCATATACATATCCTAAACTTTATACATTTTATTAATTATATACGAATATTTAAAATTTATTAAATCTATCCTAATCTTTTCCATTTGTGTCAATATTCTAATCTCTTTTTCGACGACTGAATTGTGACGTGGTGAGCCAAATGATGTCATTTTAATTTTGAGTCATCGTGCTTCTTTTGTAAAAGGAAAGTAGTCGTGCCGTCGTGGAGTTCCAAAAGGAAAGGAAAGTAATCTATTTACTTATACATATCAATTTAGGTACAAAAACATGGGCGAACACCCGTCAAAACCATGTTCATATAACTCTTTCTGAAAAAAAAGTGTTGCATCATTTATTACCCTATATCAATTATTCACAATTTTAATATATACTATCTCGACTTCTTTTAATGTTTTCTCTTTTTAAATTGTGATAATATATAAATACATCGTGACCGCATTTAGGACAATTCCAAATTTCCAATGCAGCTCGTTTGGCAGGCTCGAGCTGCGCTCCAACAAGCTTGCTATTGCTCCCGTGTCTAGAATGCTTAAGAAGGGGTTCTTTAACGCGAACCGGATTAGGGTAATTTATATGAAGCGTATGTTGTGCATATTGTAAAAAATATTAAATAAAATTTTATTTTTTAATTATTATAATTTTTTTAAATTAATGTAATGTTGAAATATTTAATAAAATCATTATTTCAAAATCTAATATTTGTTTTAATTTTAAAATACATTTATTTTGAAATAATAAAAATGAATTTAATAGAGCCCGATTTAAGAACTCCCACCGTGAAGGATGAGGTTCTTAAGTGAGGACCCTTTCCATAGAGCCCCTGAAGGGGCTCTTAAATGGAGATGCTCTTATTGTTGTACGTTTGAGAAAAAGATCAAATTCAATGGGTAATATGATCACTAATTTATTAATAAGTTATAGGAGTATATTACTATAATTAAACAGTAAAGCAGAGTAAAAAATCACTTAAATACTTGATCTTCCTCTTTCATGATCCTATCACAAATTTACAATCCATCGTTTATTGATCAAATTGAATAGAATAACAAAAATAAAATCTGCTGCTATATATATACAAATATAAAATGCAGGAGTTGGAAAACACATCTGGTGAAAACTGAGTTTCGCCACAGTATATGCAGCGAGCCACTGCAATCATTACTAGTTGTTGCAGTTAGGGCTCGTTTGATTTCTATGTTTAAGCATGATTAGAAAAAGTATCATGACTTATAATAGAGTTTGGTATTACACAAAAGTAATACCCATGGCCCTTGAAATACGCAAGGCCCGGAGAAAAAATGGCTTTTTCTCTGTATTAGGAATCGCGCCCTCACCCCCCGATACAGATGTCGGGTATTGAGAAAAGAAATACTTTGCCTCAAATGCCCTCCAAATTAATTGCATTCAAATTTCATTTCTCAGAAAAGAAGTGTCGCCTCTCTCTCTCTCTCTCTCTCTCTCTCTCTCTCCCTCTCTACTTCTCTGTATCAGCGCATCTCAAGCCCTAGAGAGAAAAAAAATGGGTGCCGGTAAGATGCTCCCCTTCGATTGAACACCATATCAGATTGTTGGGCTTTTGTAAATTTCTGTGGCCGATTATATGTCGTTTCTATATTGGATTAATCGAATGCTTGCATTGAAGGCTCGAGTTAGTAATCGTTGATTGAAATTTCATTTCTCAGATAAGAACTACCGCCTCTCTCTCTCTACTTCTCTGTGCCGGCGACTCTGAAGTCGTAGGGAGAAAAAAAAATTGCACCGGTAAGATACTCCCCTTCGATTGAACACTATATCAAATTGTTGCGCTTTTGTAAATTTCTGTGGCCGATTATATGTCGTTTCTATATTGGATTAATCGAATGCTTGCATTGAAGGCTTGAGTTAGTAATCGTTGATTCAAATTTCATTTCTCAGTTAAGAACTGCCGCCTCTCTCTCTTTTTTTCTCTGTGCCGGCGACTCTGAAGCCGTTAGGGAGAAAAAAAAATTGCGCTGGTAAGATACTCCCCTTCTATTGAACTCCATATCAGATTGTTGGGCTTTTGTTAATTTCTTTACAAAATGTCGATTTTGTGATTGAAACTCCATGGTGTCTGGGGTTTGATTTCAAGCAATGTCGATTGAGTAATTTTTTGCATGTACCATGAATCAAAATTATATAACCATTTTAGCTTGCATTTGTATACTAATCGAAGCATTGTTCTGATGGCATCTTTTTTTGGTTGGAGCTCTTTCCTGTATTATAATTGTGGCAGAATTATATGATTGGGGATGATATGGCTATTGGGTTGAATATATCGAGATGCATAATACTCAATTATAATTGTTCTTGAGGCTTCTGGCTTTTGTTGTGTTCGATTGATTTTATCATGTTGGTATTCTTTCGTTTTGTTGGTTGAAGAAATTTTGTATTGTTGTCATTGTTGTCGGCCAGCTGCTACTGTTTTCTTATAACATGAGACGAGGTTTTGCATTATTTGTATAGGTATTTCTTGTTGACAACTGCTATGTAGTTTGAGTTTGTGAATCTACTAGTAATTTTTTTATATTTAACAGATGTATCGCTTTGGAGCTATCTATCTCTGAGGTCTTTGTTATTAAATGCAGATTCAACTTGTGTGCCAAAACAGTTTTGTTAAGAATGCCTGGAGAAAGAGTTCTTCGTGACAGTGATATTTTGTGTTTGTTGTTACAAGAAACATTGCGGGAACATATTCTTCTAATAGCACTCGTTGTTGCATACATAGCTAAGTATAGATCTAAAAAACGTAAACGGGGGTCAGCCCCACTAAAGTATGCCATCGTTGCTAGGATTCCTGATCAAGAGAAACATTTAGGCAGACTATTAGGTTTAACTGATGTCGACTGTATTTCTAATTTGCGTATGGATAGAAACACCTTCGGCAGATTGTGTCGTATATTGCGGGAAAGAGGGGGGTTAGTTAATGGTCGTCATGTTACCGTGGAGGAACAAGTCGCTATGTTCTTATCTGTCATGGCCCATCACAAGAAAAACAGGGTTGTAAAGTTTGATTTCTGGAGGTCCGGGCAAACTGTATCACATTATCTCCATGTCGTATTAGGTGCAATACTAAGGCTACACAATATTTTCTTAGCTAAGCCTGAGGCTGTCCCTGATGACTGCAATGATTCGCGTTGGCAAACTGTATCACATTATCTCCATTACTTCCTGTTACAAAACATCAATAACACCAACAATGAAACCATGATATGCCCATTTATTTCAAAACACGAAAACAACCACACATCTGCCCCCCACCATATTCAAATAACTCCATGGCTTCTTTATAATATGTCCATTTATAACATAAGCAAAATTAAACCAATCGAATAATATAATTTTATAACTCTACACATATTTCTCAATAACCAAAAGCAATCAAACTGTAAACTTTCGAGAAC
The DNA here is from genome assembly GCF_028751815.1 of Salvia miltiorrhiza. NCBI lineage: Eukaryota > Viridiplantae > Streptophyta > Magnoliopsida > Lamiales > Lamiaceae > Salvia > Salvia miltiorrhiza. The sequence continues at coordinate 6,756,754 of NC_080393.1, forward strand.
TGTTAAACACACGGTCCACTACAAATGCAATGAAACAGTAAACTTTTCTCATTTGGTATTTACATATTATGGCATATTATTGTTAAACAAATATCGATTCAAGCAATAAAATATAAACCGCGGAACCATTATTGAATCGCTAAAATATGCGCCGGCTCAAAAAACACATTCACAACTCAACCACAAGTTCTACTACAGTCAGCCGTATGTAAGCAAGAAGTAGCGAATTGATGATTACAAACTAACCTTCAGTGGCGGTGCTCATTTCGTTTGAAGGTAGGGTTTCACAAATCCTTTCCAGTATGAGAGTGTCGATCGCAGACTTCCTTTTGGCGCGAGTTATTTTACGTGGGTCGAAAATGCAGAGTGGAGATATTTATTTCGCAGGTGTGGGATGGGAGGATATGCTTGTCATTATGAAATTATTGGAGGGTCAGTTTTGTCATTAAACCCATTTACAGATGTCTATTAAACGAGCCCTAATGGGTATCAAACTCAAATAAACTGTATCTATCGAAAATATAAAACATAATTGCGTATTAATAATATGCCTTTATCTAGAATAGGTATTCTATCTTGCATAAACCATTATAGGAAATCAAACGTGCCCTTAATGTTTAATTAATAAATAATTCAATTCATTCATTTATTCAAATGCCATATATGTAGTAATGCACTAATGCTTGGCTCTCTTATTAATTTCCACTATCTGATGCTATTGATAGCCGAGCTCTTATAAATTTGCGGCACCACAAATAAATTATTTATTCGATACTCCTCCAAATTATTTAACTTTGCTCTGAATAAATTCATTTATTTTAAGTTGGGGAATAAGCTCATTTGCTAAGCTACACATAACTATTCAATGTTGACCCGTGCATTTCGGGGAGTAAAACTAATTACAAATAAATTGAAAATAATTCTAGAAAAAAATAATTTGAAAATACATAATTCAAGATCAAATTCCAACGTTCGATCTTATCTGCACCCTCCAATAATTCCCCACTTTTTTTTTGCTGGTGCATTACGCCAGCTGTAGACGATTACTACAAATGTACATGTCGAATTGTGGATAACCACCTTGAGGCACTGCTTACCTCAATAAAAGAGTAATAATAAAAAAAAATATATTATGTGGTACTACACGCTGGAAGAGTTGTACCTTAGCGACTCGGAAGCCGCACACAATTTGTCAACTGGCAGGCCCAACGCGCCGCCCAATTTCTCATCGCTCCACCCATCCTTCATGGCTCGGTTCAATCTCCCAATGAATCCTGGACGGCGGCGCTCGCCTCGCCGCAACAATTCCGCCATCGATCTAGCATTGCTCGTCTCGTCCCAACACACGGCAGCGGCGGCGGCGGGCTCGAACACTTCCGGCGCCGCGTCATCACAAATATCGACTAAATATTCCACAATGTCATTCACTACATTCCTCGGCGCGTCACCTTCACCGTCCCATAACCAAACACGCGCCACGCCGCGCCTTATCGCGAGAGCCATTTCGCGGTCAAAATCCGCACCTTCCAAAACCCTAGAGCTCACGCTGAGCACGAATCGATCTCGATCGCCGCTACTATCCGTTTCGACGGCGACGTCGCCGGTCAAATCGCGATCGACTAATCTGATGACGACGCTCTTAATTGGCTATTTGGTGGAACGATTTTCTCCGTCGAAATCCGGGAAGAGGAACTTGTAGTAATTTAGAACATTAAATTCTTTCACTCGGTGATAAGATTTCAATTAACTTTATTAACTTCTAATTAGGATTTATTAATTCTCAAATTGAGTTTATTAATTTTAATTAGGATGTTAATCTTCATTTAAAGTTTATTAATACAAAAAAAAAAATATTTACACACAAACCATATAACCAACATGTGGTAAAATATACACTGGTGCTACCCTAGTGTAGGATTAAATATACATGTAAAAGTTATTTTTGAACAATATGTTGTACTCCCTCCGTCCACGAAATAAACTCCTACTTGCCCTTAAATATTTGTCCACGAAATAAACTCCTATTCTGCTTTTTGGACAATTATACCCTCCTTTGCTTTTAAATTTACTACACTTTAATCTATTGGGCCCACTTTATTCCACCTTACTTATGTAATTAGTCTCCCCTAAACTAAATATTATTATTATTATTATTATTATTATTATTATTATTATTATTATTATTATTATTATTATTATTATTATTATTATTATTATTATTATTATTGATATTGTTATTGTTATTGTTATTGTTATTGTTATTGTTATTGTTATTGTTATTGTTATTGTTATTGTTATTATTGTTATTCTTATTATTACTATTATTATTATTGTTGTTGTTGTTGTTGTTGTTGTTGTTGTTGTTATTATTATTATTATTATTATTATTATTATTATTATTATTATTATTATTATTATTATTATTATTATTATTGTTATTATCCTTATTATTATTATTATTATTATTATTATTATTATTGTTGTTGTTGTTGTTATTATTATTATCATTATTATTATTATTATTATTATTATTATTATTATTATTATTATTATTATTATCCTTATTATTATTATTATCCTTATTATTATTATTATCCTTATTATTATTGTTGTTGTTGTTATTATTATTATTATTATTATTATTATTATTATTATTATTATTATTATTATTATTATTATTATTATTATTATTATTATTATTATTATTATTATTATTATTATTATTGTTATTATTCTTATTATTATTATTATTATTCTTATTATTATTATTATTCTTATTATTATTATTATTATTATTTTTTATTATTATTATTATTATTATTATTATTATCCTTATTATTATTATCCTTATTATTATTATTATTTTTTTTTTTTTTGTTGTTGTTGTTGTTGTTGTTGTTGTTGTTGTTGTTATTATTATTGTTATTATTTTTATTATTATTGTTATTATGATCATTATTATTATTATTATTATTATTATTATTATTATTATTATTATTATTATTATCCTTATTATTATTCTTATTCTTATTGTTATTATTATTGTTATTATTATTATTATTATTATTATTATTATTATTGTTATTATTATTATTATTATTATTATTATTATTATTATTATTATTCTTGTTGTTGTTGTTGTTGTTGTTGGTATTATTATTATTATTATTATTATTATTATTATTATTATTATTATTATTATTATTATTATTATCCTTATTATTATTATTATTATTATTATTATTATTATTGTTGTTGTTATTAATCTTATTATTATTATTCTTATTATTATTATTATTCATATTCTTATTCTTATTATTATTATTATTATTATTATTATTGTTATTATTATTCATATTCTTATTATTATTCATATTATTATTATTATTATTATTATTATTATTATTATTATTATTATTGTTACTATTATTATTATTATTATTATTATCAAATTGCTAGTTAAAGATTAGTAAAACTAATAACAATACATAAACACTACCCTTTTAGTCTTTTACACCACCTTTTCACCACCTTTTTCAGCTTTCTTAGTCTCCGTGTCGAACCCCAACTGGGAGTTTATTTCGTGGACGGAGGGAGTATAAGAATGAGATATATTGAGACTCCGCGTTAGGTGATAACTCATCGTCTATAGTAGAATATGATATTAATACAAGAATACAAGAATAAAAGAAGATGATGAAGTGAATATAGACAAATGATGATACACACTTTGAATTGCTCTCACTATCTTAAAGATTTACAAAAATATATCTTTAAAAAAAAGATTTACAAAAAAGGACTCTGTCGACATAATAAGCAAAGTTTTAAAACATCGAATCGTGTATAAATCTTGACTTTTATTACTATGTTACAAAAAGAATTAAATGTCAATATTTTGTTGCCAAAGGAATTACATAAACAGTTGGTTTTCTGTCGCCTTGAAAGATTTGTTTTAAGAACCACAAAATACAACTCCTCACCATGATTTCCTCATGATGGATCTCAACTATTACAGTATTACTTCTTTTTTTTTTTGAATAATTATCATTTTTTATATATTCACACGATATACATTCATCCGTACCTAATTGTTTTTCATTATTAGTTTGAAACAAATATACTGTTATACACATGTACATGGGTTTTTTTTTAGCAGAAAAAAGGTGCAAATTTCATTGCAACCGGTACTAGTGGTACCAAAGAGGGGAAAAAACAGAGAGAGAACAAACAAAATAAAACAAGAAAGAAACAGCAGACAACAGTGTAATCGGCCGAACACTACTCAAAGACACCAGTCGGACTTCCTCAAAACGCAGCTTCGAACCACCTCCTGAAGTCCTCAGTAGATTTCTGCACATTGTAAATCGTCATCCAGCTCCATAATCTCGATTTAATCTCCGCTTCAGTTTTTTTACAATTCCAAACGCCTTGCTGAAATTTGCATTCGTTTCTCGTCTTCCAAATACTCCAAATCAATCCCGACCAAACTCCGATCAGAAACCGTTTATCATTCTTGTTTCCAAGGTTAATAAAAGCATTATAATGGTCAATCACCTTGTTATGCATCGCCGTTTGTTTGCCAATCCACGAGAGCATCGCATTCCAAAACTCCAAGGTCTTTTGACAGCCAAAGAAAATATGTTCTGCCGTCTCGATCGTCGACTTACAAAAAACACAGAGCGCCTCCTGTTGTTGGATAGCCACCTTTCGTTTCAAGAGATTGTCACATGTAGCCATTTTGCCTTTGAGAACTCTCCAGGATGTTGTAATCACTTTAGGTGGAACTGGGGCTTTCCAGATGGATAACAATTCACTCCCCTTTCTCCTGTAGAGATCAGTTCTACCGTCGATGCTAATGGTCTTGTATGCCGACTTAACCGAGAAGGATTCGTCTTTTGAGGCTTTCCAAATCCATTTATCTGGTTTTGTTTCTGAAATTTGGACTTGGTTGATGAGGTTGAAAATCCGCTGCTCCTGAGCTTTCTCCCTATCCAACAGTGCTATGTTCCATTGTAATCTCCACACCCACTCTCCGTTCCTCCACTCCCCCATGTTCGAAATCGACCCATCTTGATTACTTAAGGCGGTAAAGTCTTGGGAAAATTTCTGATAGAGTGGCCTCTCCAACCCACTGATGATGCCAAAAAAGAAAATCAGCGCCATCTCCCACTTGAATTTCCAGATTATCCCTAATCCATTTTCCACTCTCACCCCAACTCAATCTCAATACATTTCTCCACCAGCCTGTTCTCAAGGCGGAACTCCCCTTCAATCTAAAACCCCCATCATCCCACGTGATCTCCCCCTGGCAGAGCCTGATCACCCGCGCCCAAAGCGCCTCCTTTTTCGTCAGATATCGCCATAACCACTTTGCCAAGAGGGCCGAGTTGAACCATTCCAAATTTTTAAGTCCAAGACCCCGTTCTCGTGATCGCGACAAAGTTCCTCCCACATGTACATGGGTAATTCCTTAGTTGCCTTATATATTAATTAATCTATATCGCCACATATACATTAATTAGCCTATCTACTTAAACATTTAATAAAATAATAAAATAATCAAGAACTCGAATTATATATACTATATGTATATATGGAACCCAGATCCTGAAACATGAACTCAAAGCTGTTTTGAATGATAAATCGTGACTAGCTACGAATTTTGAACACTGAAAGTGAAAATATGTGTGACACGTGTGAATATGTATTATTGATGCGAACAAATTAATTAATGTAACCACTAGTAGGCTAAAAGATAGTGGGTATAATATGTAATATTGATAGGTAGAAAACTGTTATTAATGTGCAATATTGATTAGGGTTTACAGTTTAAAAAAAAGGGTTAATTGTTAAAAATTCACCAACTTTGATCCCAGTTCTGATTTCAAACATATTTTTTAAATCGTTTTGATAATAACAAATTTTGTGGATTTGTAACAGGAAATAGACACATTTAAAAAAAAAATCGACAATTAGGATAAATGGTTTGGCGTGCATACTTTTTAAAAAAAAATTCACCTTGTTATGCATCGCCGTTTGTTTGCCAATCCACGAGAGCATCGCATTCCAAAACTCCAAGGTCTTTTGACAGCCAAAGAAAATATGTTCTGCCGTCTCGATCGTCGACTTACAAAAAACACAGAGCGCCTCCTGTTGTTGGATAGCCACCTTTCGTTTCAAGAGATTGTCACATGTAGCCATTTTGCCTTTGAGAACTCTCCAGGATGTTGTAATCACTTTAGGTGGAACTGGGGCTTTCCAGATGGATAACAATTCACTCCCCTTTCTCCTGTAGAGATCAGTTCTACCGTCGATGCTAATGGTCTTGTATGCCGACTTAACCGAGAAGGATTCGTCTTTTGAGGCTTACCAAATCCATTTATCTGGTTTTGTTTCTGAAATTTGGACTTGGTTGATGAGGTTGAAAATCCGCTGCTCCTGAGCTTTCTCCCTATCCAACAGTGCTATGTTCCATTGTAATCTCCACACCCACTCTCCGTTCCTCCACTCCCCCATGTTCGAAATCGACCCATCTTGATTACTTAAGGCGGTAAAGTCTTGGGAAAATTTCTGATAGAGTGGCCTCTCCAACCCACTGATGATGCCAAAAAAGAAAATCAGCGCCATCTCCCACTTGAATTTCCAGATTATCCCTAATCCATTTTCCACTCTCACCCCAACTCAATCTCAATACATTTCTCCACCAGCCTGTTCTCAAGGCGGAACTCCCCTTCAATCTAAAACCCCCATCATCCCACGTGATATCCCCCTGGCAGAGCCTGATCACCCGCGCCCAAAGCGCCTCCTTTTTCGTCAGATATCGCCATAACCACTTTGCCAAGAGGGCCGAGTTGAACCATTCCAAATTTTTAAGTCCAAGACCCCGTTCTCGTGATCGCGACAAAGTTCCTCCCACATGTACATGGGTAATTCCTTAGTTGCCTTATATATTAATTAATCTATATCGCCACATATACATTAATTAGCCTATCTACTTAAACATTTAATAAAATAATAAAATAATCAAGAACTCGAATTATATATACTATATGTATATATGGAACCCAGATCCTGAAACATGAACTCAAAGCTGTTTTGAATGATAAATCGTGACTAGCTACGAATTTTGAACACTGAAAGTGAAAATATGTGTGACACGTATGAATATGTATTATTGATGCGAACAAATTAATTAATGTAACCACTAGTAGGCTAAAAGATAGTGGGTATAATATGTAATATTGATAGGTAGAAAACTGTTATTAATGTGCAATATTGATTAGGGTTTACAGTTTAAAAAAAAGGGTTAATTGTTAAAAATTCACCAACTTTGATCCCAGTTCTGATTTCAAACATATTTTTTAAATCGTTTTGATAATAACAAATTTTGTGGATTTGTAACAGGAAATAGACACATTTAAAAAAAAATCGACAATTAGGATAAATGGTTTGGCGTGCATACTTTTTAAAAAAAAATTCACCTTGTTATGCATCGCCGTTTGTTTGCCAATCCACGAGAGCATCGCATTCCAAAACTCCAAGGTCTTTTGACAGCCAAAGAAAATATGTTCTGCCGTCTCGATCGTCGACTTACAAAAAACACAGAGCGCCTCCTGTTGTTGGATAGCCACCTTTCGTTTCAAGAGATTGTCACATGTAGCCATTTTGCCTTTGAGAACTCTCCAGGATGTTGTAATCACTTTAGGTGGAACTGGGGCTTTCCAGATGGATAACAATTCACTCACCTTTCTCCTGTAGAGATCAGTTCTACCGTCGATGCTAATGGTCTTGTATGCCGACTTAACCGAGAAGGATTCGTCTTTTGAGGCTTACCAAATCCATTTATCTGGTTTTGTTTCTGAAATTTGGACTTGGTTGATGAGGTTGAAAATCCGCTGCTCCTGAGCTTTCTCCCTATCCAACAGTGCTATGTTCCATTGTAATCTCCACACCCACTCTCCGTTTCTCCACTCCCCCATGTTCGAAATCGACCCATCTTGATTACTTAAGGCGGTAAAGTCTTGGGAAAATTTCTGATAGAGTGGCCTCTCCAACCCACTGATGATGCCAAAAAAGAAAATCAGCGCCATCTCCCACTTGAATTTCCAGATTATCCCTAATCCATTTTCCACTCTCACCCCAACTCAATCTCAATACATTTCTCCACCAGCCTGTTCTCAAGGCGGAACTCCCCTTCAATCTAAAACCCCCATCATCCCACGTGATATCCCCCTGGCAGAGCCTGATCACCCGCGCCCAAAGCGCCTCCTTTTTCGTCAGATATCGCCATAACCACTTTGCCAAGAGGGCCGAGTTGAACCATTCCAAATTTTTAAGTCCAAGACCCCGTTCTCGTGATCGCGACAAAGTTCCTCCCACATGTACATGGGTAATTCCTTAGTTGCCTTATATATTAATTAATCTATATCGCCACATATACATTAATTAGCCTATCTACTTAAACATTTAATAAAATAATAAAATAATCAAGAACTCGAATTATATATACTATATGTATATATGGAACCCAGATCCTGAAACATGAACTCAAAGCTGTTTTGAATGATAAATCGTGACTAGCTACGAATTTTGAACACTGAAAGTGAAAATATGTGTGACACGTATGAATATGTATTATTGATGCGAACAAATTAATTAATGTAACCACTAGTAGGCTAAAAGATAGTGGGTATAATATGTAATATTGATAGGTAGAAAACTGTTATTAATGTGCAATATTGATTAGGGTTTACAGTTTAAAAAAAAAGGGTTAATTGTTAAAAATTCACCAACTTTGATCCCAGTTCTGATTTCAAACATATTTTTTAAATCGTTTTGATAATAACAAATTTTGTGGATTTGTAACAGGAAATAGACACATTTAAAAAAAAATCGACAATTAGGATAAATGGTTTGGCGTGCATACTTTTTAAAAAAAAATTCACCTTGTTATGCATCGCCGTTTGTTTGCCAATCCACGAGAGCATCGCATTCCAAAACTCCAAGGTCTTTTGACAGCCAAAGAAAATATGTTCTGCCGTCTCGATCGTCGACTTACAAAAAACACAGAGCGCCTCCTGTTGTTGGATAGCCACCTTTCGTTTCAAGAGATTGTCACATGTAGCCATTTTGCCTTTGAGAACTCTCCAGGATGTTGTAATCACTTTAGGTGGAACTGGGGCTTTCCAGATGGATAACAATTCACTCCCCTTTCTCCTGTAGAGATCAGTTCTACCGTCGATGCTAATGGTCTTGTATGCCGACTTAACCGAGAAGGATTCATCTTTTGAGGCTTTCCAAATCCATTTATCTGGTTTTGTTTCTGAAATTTGGACTTGGTTGATGAGGTTGAAAATCCGCTGCTCCTGAGCTTTCTCCCTATCCAACAGTGCTATGTTCCATTGTAATCTCCACACCCACTCTCCGTTCCTCCACTCCCCCATGTTCGAAATCGACCCATCTTGATTACTTAAGGCGGTAAAGTCTTGGGAAAATTTCTGATAGAGTGGCCTCTCCAACCCACTGATGATGCCAAAAAAGAAAATCAGCGCCATCTCCCACTTGAATTTCCAGATTATCCCTAATCCATTTTCCACTCTCACCCCAACTCAATCTCAATACATTTCTCCACCAGCCTGTTCTCAAGGCGGAACTCCCCTTCAATCTAAAACCCCCATCATCCCACGTGATCTCCCCCTGGCAGAGCCTGATCACCCGCGCCCAAAGCGCCTCCTTTTTCGTCAGATATCGCCATAACCACTTTGCCAAGAGGGCCGAGTTGAACCATTCCAAATTTTTAAGTCCAAGACCCCGTTCTCGTGATCGCGACAAAGTTCCTCCCACATGTACATGGGTAATTCCTTAGTTGCCTTATATATTAATTAATCTATATCGCCACATATACATTAATTAGCCTATCTACTTAAACATTTAATAAAATAATAAAATAATCAAGAACTCGAATTATATATACTATATGTATATATGGAACCCAGATCCTGAAACATGAACTCAAAGCTGTTTTGAATGATAAATCGTGACTAGCTACGAATTTTGAACACTGAAAGTGAAAATATGTGTGACACGTGTGAATATGTATTATTGATGCGAACAAATTAATTAATGTAACCACTAGTAGGCTAAAAGATAGTGGGTATAATATGTAATATTGATAGGTAGAAAACTGTTATTAATGTGCAATATTGATTAGGGTTTACAGTTTAAAAAAAAAGGGTTAATTGTTAAAAATTCACCAACTTTGATCCCAGTTCTGATTTCAAACATATTTTTTAAATCGTTTTGATAATAACAAATTTTGTGGATTTGTAACAGGAAATAGACACATTTAAAAAAAAATCGACAATTAGGATAAATGGTTTGGCGTGCATACTTTTAACACCTTAAGGGCCCGTTTGATATGGGTTTATAGGTAGGATAAATTAAATTAATACAGATTAATGTGATGTTTGATATCAGGTGCAGTTAATATGGTCAACTTCTACTTAATCCCACTTCTCCATGCTATTTTGTGGGAATAACCTATACTAATAATCCGCCCCTCCCCCATTGGATAACTTTAATACTGTGAAGTTGGATAAAAATTCTGTTACCCTTCCTCACGCATATCGATGCAAATGCTCAAGTAATGGTGGACACACATGGTATTTTTAAAATTCTATGAAGATAGTTTTGGTATTAGATAATATAATCCAACATAATCCTATGGATATCAAACACAATATAGGATTAAGTAGCCATGATATCAAACACCTATGAAATAGTATAAATCCACACTAATCCACACTAATTTTTCAAGATAATTTTAATCCTAATCAATCCTAAATTGCAAATCAAACGGACCCTAAAATTAGAATCTGACTGTTGTGTCAAATGGACAATAAAAAAAAATGAAGAATCAAGATAATGTGTTCGTTTGGAAAAATGGGCTGCACTTTAACAGACAAACAGACATGGGTTAAGTGACATCTTGTGTAATTTTGTTGAATTCATACAAAAGATTTAGGCTCGATGTTATAATTCAGACAACATCAGCACATGGCAATGCCCATATATGTTTGGAAAATATTACTACTATTAAATAATAAAAACTTTATTTCATTTATAAATTATGAGAATTTCGGTTTTTCAGTAGTTAAATTTATGTTTTTTTTCACAAGTACAATTCCAAGTGAGGTGGTCATGATTCCGGCCACTATTTCATGAATATTTGTCTGCAGATTGAAATTAAACTAAATTAAAAGATTGCAAAGCTTTTGTTTTCATCTTTTGTGGAAAAAAAAAAACTCGTGAAATATATTGGTTGAAATCCCTACCATTCACCAAGAAGCCCACAATTTAGAATTTTCCTGATTTTAGATATAATTTTTAAAAACAATTTAAATATACATAAATTAAGATAAAGCTTTATTTTTCCTGAAACGCTTATATGTTTTCAATCTTTAGTTTATATATTTTTTTTTCTTCTACAACAATTTCGTTGGTCGTTTGGATTTTCAAAAAATTTGTTTTCATCGATCATTTATCAAACGCTTCAAAAGAATGGTGAATGTTGAAAAGTAAGAATAAATTAATAAAGTATTATTAGTGGTGGAGTATATATATAGTCCTAAAATGGATAAGAAGTTATTTGGAGGATGTTCCGAAAAGGAAATATATGAAGTTATTTGGGGGACGGAAGAAGTATACACCATGCATGGTAAATCTATTTACTGTTATAAAAGTTAGTTTATATTTAATTTACAAATTATATATATATATATATATATATATATATATATAGGGAAGGGCTAAAATAAGAACATTTCTTAAGATATAAAATAAGAATCATTTTCAGCCCTTAGATCATCAAGATCTACGGTTGATTCATAATCCTGTTGGATGGATTTATGGTTCTGAGTTCGAATCCCAAAGGTAGCAAAAATTTATTTTTCACAATTCATACCTTTATACAGCGAATTCATACGTGTTCTATATAAAATTCATATATTAAAAATTGCTCTTATTTCTTATTTTAAGATGTGCTTTCAAGGTAGCCCACCCCTATATATATATATATATATATATTATATCCTTATTTATTTTAACTTCTATTGGATAAATCTAGTAGTTTAATTGCTATATAAAATCTTTATATTTTGATATAAAATAAGAATCATTTTTGTCCCCAAAATTCTTCAATATCATGATTCATTATAAGGAATTATGTATTCTTCAAAATCAGCAGTTTCGATTGCTTCAGTTTTAAACCGAATTCTTTTTCTTAATAAAATTTAACTAGAATCAAGCTCATAAAAACATTAATTCCTTCATAGAACGTACCATTTCCTACTCGTATACTTTTGAATCATAGTTGTCCGATATCTTTTAATTAATTATATGATCTCACTTACAATTTAGGGTGTAGTTTTCACTTTTCAGCTTACAATTAGGAGTTATTAATTTCGGAGTACTATTAATAATTTTATACGACTAATTAAGCCAAATATTAACCCTTATAAATTGCCATCATCAATAATGAGATAATTAACTAATGACATATGTGAGATAAGATGATCTCAATTGAAAAAATCAATATATATATCCATGATAGACGCCTTTTGGTAAGTAAACGGTTTGATGAGAGATCTCTTGCCTTAAATTGTGCTTCCTTTCTGCACAGTTGATAATCAGTCGAAATGAATCACTATGTATATAGTTTATGTTTTTCTAATAATAAGATTATACTTTATAAAATACTGTATTTAGAATGGTATTATACATGTAGTGGTGTCCCATCACCAGACTTCCTGCATTCTTGAACCCTACAATCCTTCTTTTTCACACTTCACACACACAAGACTACCAACCCCCCCTTGCCCTTTATAAATTCTGAGTTTAGGTGTAGATTTACATCAGCACCTTCAATTATCCGAGGACATCATTTTTCCTTTTTGCTCTCTCTATTTTTGACACATCATTTTGTCCTCACTATTCCCATTCTGTGTCTTCTCATGAAGAAATACCATATGATTTCCTACTTTATGCATTCCACTCTTGTCATGGTTTGATTTCTCCTTTATTAATTTGTTTGTTTTTTTTAAATTTATTGTGTTTTCAATTAATTTCTTCTAGTTCCTCTCCTAGTCTTCTGCTTTTCTCTCATCTCTCTCTCTGTATGTGTGTTTGTGTGTAATATGTATGCATATATAGCGTATGTCAATCTGTGGCAGAAGCCAGATTTAAAGGATAAATCTGTTTATATAAATTTCAAAATTTGCATTTTCTTGAAGAGGAAAAAGTTGAGTGTGTGTATATTTTGGATCTGATTTGGCTAATTAGGATCTAACCCTTGTTTTTTATGATGATGATTCTGTTGCTGGTGGCTTTCTATTTGGATTAGGGTTAGGGTTCATGCAAGGATTTTCTTCCATAGGGAAACACAATTTTCTCTACTTTTTGTCAAAGATTAACTTTTTTATAATATTTTTTTTATTATTATTTTGATATAAATGTACGATGCTATATAATTCACTGAAGTTATTTCAATATATGGTCTTCTCCAAGGAATGAGTGTTGATATATATTTTTATTGAGTGAATAGATTAATTGAAGGGAGCTTCCTTGAGTCCAGTCATGGATATGGTGCGGGGTAGGAAATTTGCTGCCGAATCATTGACGCAAACGTATTAGCGGAGAAGATGATACTATTATGAATGTGTGAATGAAGCGGGAGTCAAATTTCACCCCTTTCTTTTCTCTGCTTGGACTGAAGGGAGCTCCCTTACTTAGCTTACTATAATTAATGCATAATCCTTCTTCTCTTCTCTTCTCTTTCTTAATTTATAATTATATTGCCCACCACAGCTCCATCCAACAACAAGAAGAAGATGATGATATGTTCCTTTCAACTCCCAACTGCTACTTGGATTACTTACTAATTAATTAGTCATGTATATTTTCTTATAATATTTTCATGATCACTCCATGGATTCTTTAGTTTTTAACATTTTGATTTCTCGCTATATATATGTCATGCTCAACGATCTACTGTTTTTCTTTACCTATAATTTCATTTAGTTTTTTGCCTAAACGTTTCAAACAAAATAAGAATCAAGATACTTTCGTGAATACATGTGCAAAATGAAATTAATCCTGAATTAATAAGAAGTGATATTATTTTTTCCAAAAAATTACATGTATTTTTTTCTCTTTCCTTCGTTTAAGACTGCCTCTTCGTCTGCAATGCTTTTCATTCCCATGCTTTGGACTAAGGTATTCTTGGGAAACAAAGATTGATAAGTAAAGTAGTAATTGCTCATTTTATATGAGATTATTTTGCATACAGTCTATTCCAAATATGCGTTGTTCTAATAATTTTGAGCGTCAATTATTATATTTGGCATAGTCGAATAAGTATTATTTTTCTTATATAGTTCTCACTTTAAAATGTAATGAATCATATGTTATATCTAGGGGATTTACTTTTGAGGACATTAATTCTTGATAAGTAAAAGTAGTAGGGCTAATTTATTAATTATAAAAACTGAAATTATGAGATATCCTACATGATCTCTGATCATTTTTATTATTTGAGCTAATTTTATTTTACTCATATTTTATTGAAATGATGAAATTGATGATATATATATATCCTAGTAATAACTACTCCCCCGTCCCATGATTCTTGAGTCAATTTCCTTTTTCGGTCGTCCCACGAATCTTGAGTCATTTCTATATATAGTAAGAATTAGGGAAAAAAATAAGGGGTTTTAATTAAACTTATCTTAATTAATTGTGTATTTTTCTACTTTATTACTTACACACTTAAAATACTAATCTCCAACTCTTTAATTCTCGTGCCGAAAAAAATTGACTCAAGATTCGTGGGACGGAGGGAGTACTATTATTTGAGCTAATTTTGTTTAACTTATTTTTCATTGAAATGATAAAATTAAAGATATATCTTAATAATAAGGATAGAAATACTTAATGATGTATTCTTATTTGAGATGAAAAGTAAATGCATTCGTAGAGTGTCTATAAATTACTAAACTTTCACCAAATTCTGATTTTATATACATAAACTTTAAAATATAGTACGGTAATTATTGAACTTTCATCAAATTCTGATTTTACATATACAAATTTCAAAAGTACAGTAAAATCTTTAAATTGTAGTATGGTAATTGCTGAATTTTCATTGTATTATGATTTTTCATACAAACTTAAAAAAAGTAGCGCGGTAATTATCGAATTATTGATTTAATATGATTTTACTACCAATCGAGATTTCGACCAAATTTACTACTGATATGGTTAGCCGAATAATTTGATTTTGCATAATTTTGAATAGTGGTTATGATGTTCCATCGAACACGTCGTTTAATTTATTCCATTGATTATGTCACGTGACACGTCAAAGTTAAATTTGGTCGACGATTGATAGCAAAATCATATTAAATTAATGATTCGTTATTATCACGCTACATTTTAAGTTTATATGCAAAATCAGAATGTGATGAATGTTCAGTATCACGCTGACTTTTAAAATTTGTATGTAAAATTAGAATTTGATAAAGTTTGGTAGTTACCAGTACTTTTTAAAATTTATATGTAAAATTAAAATTTGATACGTTAAGTATGTTACGGGTAATTAACCATAAAAACATTCAAAATTAATATGCCAGAATTTGATATGGCATTTAAAGTGTAGCGTATTTCATAAACTCCGGATTAAGGCTAAACCACCTATTTTGTATTGGAACTTGAAGCTTAATTAATTAATCAAATTATCTGTGACTATTTTAACTATTCTTCATTGAATGTGGGCTGATCTACTAGTGGTGGTCTAAACCCTTTAATTAACAATTCAAAAACTTCTCCACATTCCAATGCTAATTTATAGTTTTATAACGATATAATTTGGTCGTAGCAGGCTCTATCTCTTGCTAGTTCAAACTTTTCAAGCACTTCTTGTTAAATTTGTTACATTTGCATTTTTTTCACTCATTAATCTAGACCCCTTTCTTTAATATGATGTGGATATCCTATAATAATAGTTATATATGAACTATGATTGAAATGAATGTTAAGAGCCGGCCAATATCACTCTCGGGACAACATGCAGGGTCCCTATATCTATTTATTTTATTAAAAAATTTACTAATAAATCATTTTTAATTATAGATAACGACTGTAATTAATTTGTATATAAAACATAAACAAATGAAACTTGTCAGGTTAAAATGGGCTTCGTTAGTTAAGGCGCAAGCATATCGTGGTTGTGAGTATAAAAACAAAAAATAAAAATAAAGAGGATTAATTGACTACAAATTAACTAGTCATTTTACATTTTTGAGATAGCATCGAAAGTTTATTAATTGTTTTAATTAAAGAGACAGTGTGTCAAAGACTCAAAATTACGAAATGGTTGAAGAATTAAGATTTAATTTGCAATTCCAAATGAATATGACAAAAAAAATACACGAGATTAGTTCATTTGCCGCATATTCGACCAATCAGCTGCAAAATTTCACTTACATTACGTTTATTATAAATAAATTTCTTGAAAGTCGAAGCCTTTTTATTTAATTAACTTTTATTATTTTTTGCGGAGACAAAGCCATTAACAAACTCCATAAACGTGGGGGTGACTGTGAAAAAAAAGTAGGGGATTCTCTCTGAGTTTTGAAGTACTAATAAAAAAGTTGAGTTTATTGTGTGGATCGATAATCAAAGTACAACTAAGAAAAGTTCTTGTTTTTCTTGGAGTATATGATGTATTTTTACGATGTAATAACAGGCAGATATATGTATTGTTAATTTTTATAGAATCTATATATAATACTATAACACTATACTGATACATGGATGAACGAGACGAGTCAAATCATGTACTATTAGTTACTTATTATATATATATATATATATATATATATATATATGTCTTAAAATTTATTATTTTCTGTTAAATAATTTTACACTCTTAAATAAATTAAGAAGATAATAAATTTTACCAGTTTTTTCAGTTATCCCAACATTTAAAATAGGAATTTGCTAATTGAATTACAGCTGTGTTCCCAAATATATGTTTCACAGATATTAAAAAAAAAATCGCAATATTGTTTACTAAGATATCCTAGCCTCTAAAAATCTAAAAATAAGTAAAAAGAAACAATTTCATTAAGGTTTTTTTTTACTCTGATATATATCACGATGAGTGCTTTTATTATACTAGCATAAAGTGTTTGCATTGCACACAATCATGATCTTTACATTAATATTAATAATTAAATTGTTGGAATTGAATATTTGTAATAGATGAATACTCCTACTAATCAAGTGGTACGTACATTCTAATGTTATGTGTGATATGTATTAAAATACCAAATATCACTAAAAAGGTATTGAAGATCAACCAAGTGGATATATGGTACAAATGCAAACATTAAAATATCACTAGCTAGTGTCATGCATTGAAATGTCAACAAATGATGAATCAAATTGAAGGAAATTATTAAATTAATAACTCTTTCTACACCAAGGCAAAATGTGTATCCTTTCCTTTATCAAATCCTAAGGAAACAAACCTAACTAAGAAACAAAACAAATCCTAAAACTCTCTAAATCGCAAACATTGTACAAATGTAATAATAGTTGGTGGGAGCGAGGTCTACCCATCGTAAAAAGAAAGAAAGTAATGACTATACAAAACGAAATCAAGAACCATCATCTTGGTGCGATGGTGGGAACAACTCCGCTTAGAAGGTCGCTGCCGGAGACGTCTTGCGAAACGTACGGGTTCCTCGTCGACGACGAGGAGGTCGGGGTCGTCGCGAGTTTCCCGGAGTCGCTGGTTAAGGATTCCGAGATGGTGGTGTCGGACTCCGGCATCATAAGCCATATGTTTTCGAGTTCTCTATACACTTCAGCCATCGAAGGCCGTGAATCGGTCTCTTCTTGGCAGCATTTGAGAGCCAAATTTACGAACTTCTCGACGCACTCGGAAGGGTACGATCCCATCCGCTCGTCGATGATGGAAAAGATCATACCCGATCGATACGCAATGTTTACCTGGACGAGCAGATCATGCAGCATTTTAGTAGTAGGTCGAGTTTAACCAACAAGTTCGGGATGGATAGGCCTAGGACACCAAATTATCGAACCACGAACAAAGAAAGGCATGCACGACACGAGATTTATGACAAAAATACCTCACGAACGATGTTTTTGCCATGTGAGATCGGGTGCATCCCCGTCAGCATCTCCAGAAACACGACTCCAAGGCTATAAACGTCGCTCTTGTCTGTCAGCTTATGCGTGAGGAAGTACTCCGGGTCGAGGTATCCCTGCAAGAAACAGGTTTCTATCAGATAAATTTTTACATTTTTTTAGAAGAATGAAATTATGAAGGCATGAAAATGCTCACTGGTGTCCCTTTGACCACTGTTGATACATAAGAGGGCACGCCTCCTTCGAGCTCAGGAAGTGGAGCTAGACGTGACAGTCCAAAGTCAGCGACCTTTGCAGTAAATGTGGGGTCGAGTAATATGTTTGTGGCCTTGATATCGCGATGAAATATGGGCGGATTGGCCTCTGTATGAAGGTAAAGGATGCCTCTCGCTGACCCCATCGCAATTTTTACCCTCCTTGCAAAAGTCAGTGGCACTTTGGCCTTGCCTACATTACCAAGGTACATACTTGTCTTAGAACGAGAGAGCGAGAGCGAGAGAGAGATGGTTTTGAAAACTTACTCGATAGGTGATCCCTCAGAGTACCGTTAGGCATGAACTCGTAAACCAGCATCTGCAATATAAAAAACATCATAAAATTCAAACATGACTCAAAATTTTAGCAAACATGTAGTCTTGAACATGTGAAACGACGTACCTGTTCGCCTTCTTCATCACAATATCCGGTCAAGGACACCAAGTTCCTATGGTGCAACCTTGACAATAGTTCTATTTCTGTAAGAAACTCCTTCTCTCCCTGCAACGATCCCTCTTGAGCCCGTTTTATGGCCACAATGGTCCCGTTGGCTAGAACGCCTCTGTGAACTTTACCGTAGCCTCCTGACCCAACCACGGTCGACTCATTAAAATCATTTGTTGCCAGCGCCAGTTCACTGTAAGTGAAATCCTTCACACCATCAATTCTGATGGAGATCCTCGTTGCTGGAACATAGTGTAGAGGTGAATTTAAAATTAGTGAAATAACTTCTACTTCAAGAGCCAAGAACGAGCATACAATTGGAAATTCGTAAGGAAATTCTAAGAAATCGTAAGGTACTAACATGGACGTCGCCTCGAGGATTTGTGCTGTTTTTTGGTGTGCCGTCTCAAGATAAGGAGCGAAACAATAGCAGACAGCGTGACTGATCCAGCTATCGTTCCCAATATTACGCCAGCCAACGCTCCCTTGCTTAAACCAGACGACTTATTGTTGAGGAATTCTGCAATATAACAAAAAATCAAGTGCTGTTTCCTATAAACAGAGGTGGTTATGTGGTTCATGTTATAACCTTTTCCTATATTTAAACAAAGACTGCGAATTGGAACGCACCTTCATCATAAGGTGATGGGAGTGTGAAACTGAGAAATTCATAAGGTCCAAACACTTGGCTATCGCGTATTCTCCATCCACTGAACATTTCACGAATCCATAAAACCTCGCTCCTATTGAATAACTTGCTAGTAACATTGGACGGAAATATCTTCAGGTCCATTTTGATACGAGGCCCCTCTTGCCATTCCGCTGACTGAATCTCAAGCTGAGAGAGGTTCATTTCAAGACCAGAGCTGAGGTACTCCTTGAAAGAATCCACATATGGAAGGAAATCCGAGAATCCTGGACTCTTCAACCGATATCCAACAAACACGGGGGCCATGCAAATGCATCGTGCAGTTGGAGATGGAGGGGCATACTCGTAACCATCTGGGCATGACAGAGGAGGACAACCATAGAAATTTGTAGTATTTGAGATATTGTTGAAATCTTCATCATGAGGCCCACATTCCTGAATTAGACTGTTACTTGTTAAGCACACCGGATTTCCTTCAAGCCTGAAAACGAGGGAGGAAAATTGTTGAAATGCTCAAGAAAATGATCAAGAATGAAAAGAGTTTCATGGACAAAACGACGAACCCAATGGTGATATTGGTATGGGAAGGAAGGCTGCCACTAATAATTGAGAATGAATTGAACCCGAAATCCCTGCAAAGTTCATTGAGGGCACTCATTAACACAGTTACTGTAATAAGATTGCGTTTTTCAATTGAGAATATATTTTGAATAAAGGAAGCGAGGATATGTTTGTTTTTTCTTGTTTTAAGGCTTACAGAAGGACTTTCTCAGTTGAATTCAAAGTCCTATTTTGCCAGATGCCTGATGGAATAGAACCATTCATGGAATTGTTCGCAACAGACCTGCAAGGCGAATAGAGTCGGATTTACTTAACTGACTCATTGTGGGAAGTGTAAATCAAGAAATCAAATTGAAACTCATCACATATAAATTCTAGTAAGGACACAGTATTTGTTTAAAGATGATGAATGCTCACAGTTTTTGCAAAAGCGGGAGCCCCGAAAAGCTACCAGGAATAGTTCCAGTCAGACCGTTGCTTGACAGATCACTGCAGGGTAGAATATGGCATTAAGGTTAGAGAAGTGAAAACCATACTCTCGGGTAGATAAAATGTCAAAACCATTATAACAAAGTTGAGACTGGTTGCTCACATAGTTGTGATATTTCTTGAGAGTGCACCAGCTGGTATGGGTCCCGTAAGCTGGTTCAAGCTCAAATCTCTGAAACGATGATATCCCAATTATCTCACACAAAAAGGCAAAAAAATAGAACAAAAGATGAGCATACTAATCCTCTCATGACAACGAAAATTCTTGATATGATAAAGGCCACCAAGAAAAAGGATGCCGACTAACAAGTAAGCAAGGTTCAGAGAATTGCTCCAATCAGGTAGCGTTCCTCGTAAACTGCAGTTCCTGAGACTCCTGATGATCCAAACAAACCAAACCATTATGAACATAATCTCACGAAACGATCCAGAAAATATTAATTCTCTTGCTCGAACCTCAATATTCTGCTGATTGGAAAGAATAAAGCATTTAAAGAAGAAGAAGAAGAAGTCTGAATTTTCTTACAACTTCAAGAGCGTAGATATGTTCCCATACGAAGATGGTATTGTACTCCCACCAAAGTTGTTGTTATCGAGCTGGCTGGAAACAGAAAAGAAATATATTAAGTAAGAGGTGTTGATTGCAAAAAGCCCGATTTTTCTAGATCAAAATTTTCTGCAGAATGAAACAAGAAAAAGAAAGCACCAAATAGAAGAAATATATTGAATGAGGAAAATTATTTACATACAGTATAAGTAAATTTGGCATTTGAGACAGTTCTGGTGGAAGAGGTCCGGATAAGTTGTTATTGTCAAGCAACCTGCAGTAACGTTATGTGAGTAATTAAACTCGTACGTTCAAAATGCCATGGAAGGGAAAGTAAGAATGTCCAACTCACAGATGAACGAGATTAGGAAGTCGAGAAAGCACTGGCGGTATCTGGCCACTGAGTGAATTATTGTTCATGTGGCTGGTTCACAGTAGAAACAATGAATTAGATGGCTAATGATAAGGCCAAAAACTGCATTAGTTTTGATATATCAGAACCGAATAGAAAGAAAGAACACTTACAAGTGTTTTGCTTTGTCCAAGTTAGCGAATGACGAGGGTATTGGTCCGGATATGAAGTTCTGGTCGATTTGTATCCTGTCCAAGTTCACGAGATTGCCAAGCTCCTCCGGCAAGGAACCCGTTAGTTGATTTCCATTTAGAAGCCTGTGATCAAACAAAAGAAAGTACGGGTAAGCTATGCAGAATCAGATGCAACTTGTCAACCAAAAAGTTCAACTATTAGAACATTAAATAGTATAAAGAGACGATTTCTTGATGCTATATGGTGCACTTTTCAATATGGTTGAGCACTCGCTCTTATCTTCTCTCTTTCGTGCGCTTTTGTCAATCCACAACAATTTTTCAAACACTACAGAGTGCAAATTAACATATCAAATATTGAGACTGTTGCAGCTTTTCAACTCACAGCAATTCTAGCGTTGTAATGTTGCCGATTTCCTTTGGTATAGTCCCAGTAATATTGTTCCACATAAAATCCCTGCCAAAACAATAACAGGGAATAGGTTATAAAGGGGACAAAGCCATTGAGACAGAACAAATTATCCAGCAAGGCAAACAGGCTCAAACGCATTTACTAGGATTCGAATATGATATATATTACTCACAATATCTTTAAATAAGATAAACGGCCAAGTTCCGGAGATAAAGTTCCTGTCAGGTTCCTACCCATAAACAACCTGTTGAGAAAGTAAATAGAGAAGGCATCATTTAGTATATAACTTGCAAATAATATGTTCAAGAAAATGCGAGCAAGTTAAGAAGTGGCGTTCGACACCCCCCCACCCCCTTTGGGGCAAGCCAACCGAG
This sequence comes from Salvia miltiorrhiza, assembly GCF_028751815.1. NCBI lineage: Eukaryota > Viridiplantae > Streptophyta > Magnoliopsida > Lamiales > Lamiaceae > Salvia > Salvia miltiorrhiza. The sequence continues at coordinate 6,779,262 of NC_080393.1, forward strand.
AAAAATAAAAGAAAACAGAATGAATGGCAAGTTGGCAACCTTATACTGAACTTCAGGAAACACTAAGGTCCCAGTTTGTGAATTTTGTAATCTACAACGACCTAAAACTACAAATTGAAGCGATGTTTTGTTGTCTCTAATATAAATATAGCAGCTGTTAATTCTTACCAAATTTTGTAACACAATATATGATACACCATATCTATGTAGATCAAGAAAGTTATTTTGTCTCGAATATCTTTAAATACTGAAAGAAGCATGCCATGCCAGTGTAAACCATATTGAAAAGAAACACTACATCCGTAACTAAATACAAAATAGGCATCAAATCTGTTTCAAGACCTACTTTTACAACCCATAACTAGAATAATAAGTCTAGCGAAGTCCAAAGGGAACGAGATCATACACTTCGCTAACATGAAATTGACCATCACGAAGCGTTGTGTTATAGCAGATAATCCCCGTCCAATTCAAAATGCACGGATCCCCCCTGTCCCACCGGACAAGATTATTGAAAGGATCACTCAAACTTCTCTTGATAGCTCTCAATGCATTCACTGCACACACCATTAATAGCAGTCCATCATAATCCCAACTGTAAAAATACTTGATAAATGGATAAGGAAAAACTCAAGCTAGACAGCATCACATAATTTTACTCCATCATAGGGCATTCCATGTTAAGGCTATAATTAGAGTGATGTTCAAAGGTAGCAGCTGCAGATTTCCCTCGTCACAATGAAAAATATACATAGAGATGTTGAACAAGAACAACAAACCTTCATTTGGATCTGTGCGTTGGCTATCAGCACCAGTAACCAACAGACACCAGCATAAACACATAACCAGAATCAATCTAAGATTCGAAGCACTCAGCTGGGACACCCCGAAAATCACCATTTTCTGAATATTATCTATATCTCTAAAGACCTAGCTCCCACCTGAAACAATTATACAATAAAATCAATACTTGTAACTCAATCCCACCTCTCAATAATATTCACCAAGACACTCAAAATTAAAAAGCAGTAAGCATAGGAATTTAGATACCTGAACTGAAAGATGAAAGAAGTAACATTTCAAGACAAAAACTCAAAGATCAAACATAATCAAATAATTACATAGCAAAGGACAGAAAACTAAACACCAATATATACAACAAAAATAAACTAAGGACTTCAAATAAAAGACAAGAGAGAGCGAATTTTTTCTACACATGAAAAATACGTACGAGAATACATAACGGGAGTTGCTGCAGGTGTGTCTTGCAAGCAGGGAAAAGGGGTTTGAAATGTAGAGAGAGAGAGAGAGAAAGAGGGCAGGAAACACGGGCGGATTGACCTATTCTCCATTGATGGGTAGCTAGATAGATGAAAATTGTTGGTGATAGTGATGAGGATGAGAGCAGCAGCCATCTTTTTCGTATTCAACAGTAAAATATTGAATTGTATAGAGAGAAACACAGACCAAAATTTCCTTGCTGGCTGATGGTATATTTTATTGGGATTAATGGGGATTGGCTTTATTGACTTTTGATGAGGAGTAGTTGTTCAACTGCCCTTTCTTCAACTTCTAATTGCACTGTGCGATCAATGATTATTGAAATTTGAGAGAGAGAAATAATGGAATCTTCCCAGTTCACATTAAGATTATTGGTTTGAGCAATTTTCTCACAGCTAGCTAATCTGTACATATCAAATTTGGCAGCAAGAATTGAGAATGTTGAAAGAGTATGTTCTTCAATATTTTCCAGAAGTGGAAACTACACTTCGGTGGGAAGAAGTGGTTTGAATGTCGATTTTTTCGTATTTTATTTCTCAATATTTAATGATGATATAATCAAATTAATAAGACCAAACTTTCTCAAGATACAATTTTTATGTATTACGAGCAAAAAATGGTGAAAAAAAAATTAAAGAGTAATGTAATATCCTTATACCTGAGACTTGAGTGTTTTCTTCTTAAATTATAGCAGTCTTTTTATTAAAGCATAGCATATAGTATTAGGTCTTACTTTATCCCCTTAGCCTAGTCAATGTGACATCAAACTAACCAAATGGGACTAATAAATGTTATACCAGTCTAAATGTTGGCGTGTAACAAATTACTAATAATAAGGTTTATGACTAAGTAGATTTAAACCATCCATCATACTGCGTATATAAATATATTTTTTTGATAAATTAATTAAGACGTATAATTCGTGATGAATAAATGATATGCTTATTTGTCAAATATATTCTTAATAAGGGACAACATCCAATTATTTTTTACCAACTCTTGTTATATTATAACTGGCAATCGTGTCTATTGGCTACAAGAACGACGACGATTTTGAAAGTCAATAAGTTCATAAATGTTTTCAAGCCCAATGATTAAAAGCAAAGAATATGATACTTTACATAATAAACCTATTAAATGGATCCAAATATTGATATGAAGGGCAGGTTTGTCTTCGTGGGTAATGGTGAATCTAATTCTGTAATGTTTTATATTTATTTATTTTTAATTCAAATGGATGGATAATTCAATATTTGTGATTAATTTGGACTTGACTGTTAAACTATATTATTGGTTAATGCTAGTATACTGTAATAAAATATTTTAGCAGTGACATAATTTTTGAAGTATATATTATCATATTTATAAATATTATCAAATAATATTATGATATCTAGGTGGGTAATTATTATTCGTGTCACAAAAATAAAAGTATGTGAAAGTTTCGCCTATCCATAAACATATAAACTCGCACACACAGAAGTTAAAACTGACAGAGAGACTGATGCAGCAACTCGTGCAGAAGTTATAACTCACAGAGAGACTCTAACTGAAACTCGTGTAGAAAATATGAAGAACACAAGAACACCAACAATGATTACCCAGTTCGGTGATAACACACCTACGTCTGGGGGGCCACGCCCGGGGTAAATTATCCATTAGTGATGATAAGATATACAAAGAACTTACACGCAAAGACTCGTTCTCCCTAGCCTCTATATCTTCCCAAACCTCCACCAAGATGAATAATTGAGAGCAAATTAACAACTCACTCCCTAAGCTTGAATGCTACACATTCAACGCTTAAACCCAACAAATAAACTTACTCCAACAGGCTGGAGCAATCGTAAACACAAAAGAACAAACCCACGATCCGCGCTTACAAAAGAAATAAGCCACAAACTAGAACACACTCACACGTATTGTATGCTCTCTGCCCTAGCACGAAAATACTCTCAATATGAAGTAGAATATCAGATGAAACAGCAGCAAAAACGAAATCTCTTCATCACCAATATATAGCCAAACCCTAGAAGAAGTTTGGGCTCTTGGCAGGCTATAGGCTCTAGGAGGCGACCCATAAAAAGGAAACCCTAGGAATGAGAACTCCCTTTCAAACGCAGCAGTGGTAGATATATATCCATAAGAAGGCTCATGTATATCTCCAAACATATCTCCAAAATCCCGCAAGTAAAAGACAGCAGAGTGTCTCAACAACGGAAGCAACTGATGAAGCAACAGTTCTATCCAGTTTATTAGATACACTTATTGTCTACACAATGACAATTAATTAGAGTATGAAAATGCTCTAACAGTATGTTACCAAGTTTAGTGATAGTATTTGAAAGTGTAATTAATTTTGTGATATTTAAAAATGTAATTATTTTGTGACAAGTGGAAGTCTAATTATTTTTTATGACAAATATATTTATAATTAATTACTGAAAGAAAAGTAATTTTATAAATAATTAAATATAAATTAAAGATAAAATTTTGTGTGTGTGTGTAATAGATAGAGGGAGAGAGATACATGTGTGTAATAAAAATATTTTATGATAGCTTCAGATGTAGCAAATTTAGTTACATGAATAAATGTTACAAAATTAACTTATATTTTTTAGAGAGTGACTCTCATACAAATGTTCATATGATGATGACACACATACTCTAACAACACTCACGAGTGTGCCATTAAACACTCTAATAGTAACATGACACTAAGTGTGTGTGCCCATATCATACAGACAGTTGCATAAGAGTTTTTGTTATATTTTATATATAACAAAAGAATATAAATATATGTGTGAATATAAGCAAGTACTAATAAATTCTATAACACATCTTTTGATCCATGTTACTAAAATGGTGATACTATTAGATAAATTTTATTGTAATGAGGGAGTGTGCTATTCAGTTTGTCTGTTTATTGCTTTATTTTATAAGTTTGGCTTGATTTAATTAAAAAATCAATAATTGAAACACGTTTCTCTTGGTCTAGTTATTAACCATGTAAACTTTCAGTTCAATCTAAATTCAAAATTTTCAAACCGATTTAAATTCACTGCGATTTAGTTCAAATTACGAACTCACAAACCAAATGATTTATTGCATCAAAACATGCATGACCAAAGCAAAGCTGAGAACCATTCAAATTTTCAATTCATTATTTTACAGTTTTTTTTATCACTATTTCAATTCTAGCAAACTATAAATATTAAAATGAGAAAAAAAAAATGATAATATATGAGCCAAAAATTGTACTCCTACTTACTAACATTGGGCCTTGCGTAGACTTGGAAAAGGCCCAATTGACCAAATAACAAGGCCTATCGTTTCGAGCGCGTGCAGCCCAACTCGTAAGTATAAAAAGATACAATATTCAATAATCAGATTCGACTTGATGCAACTCATATTTTTTTAAACTTGATCTAATAACTTAAAAAATAGAAAAATAAGTTAATTCGAGCTTCTTCTTCTTTTTGGTAGAATGATGCATCATGATTGGAAGATTAAGCACCAAGGTATTCTAAATCGAGTTACTGAAACAGTACTAATTAATTTGATTTAAGTAGGTGCCTGCGAATGTGATTGGAGATTATTCATCTCAATATTATCTATGCTCAAAATTGATCCATTTTTCATACAATGCACAAAATGAATTCGAATACGGAGAGTCGGAGACTGGCTAAGCTTTTTTTTTTCTCCTTTGTTTAAGTTTCAACATCCATATATTGTTAATTTATGTCCTTATAATAACGTGAAAATTTATGAATCCTCATTAATTTCATGACAATTCAATACTACAATATACTCCATCTGTCCACGAAACAACTTTCTATTTTTCCTTTTTAGGACGTCTACAAAAGAACTTCTTACTATTTTTCGACTATACCCCATCATTTACTTTTCACTTTTCATCACTCTCAATACTAATTACTTCCTCCGTCCCACTAATAAAGACACACTTTCATTTTTGGGCTGTCCCAATAATAAAGACACATTTCCAAAAAAGAAAATAATTAGGGCATAAGATACACTAATTAATTGCACCTTAATTAAGGTATAAATAAGAGACAAAAAAACCCTAATCTTATTTCTGCCAAATTTCGTCCTCTCCGCCTCTCTCACTCTCTCATCTCTCTCTCTCAATCCAGCTTCTCCGGCGAGCCTCCGACCACCGCCGAGCACTCCGCGCCTCTCCGACCACCGAACGCCCCTCGCCCCTCCGGTGAGCCTTCGATCGCTCGCGCACACACTGACGGGGGCAGAGGGCCGAGACATAGCCCTAGCCCCGCCGAACAGCGCGGCGCCCCTCCCCCTCTTTTCTCCTTCTCCGCCGCCGCCTGCTTCTCCTTCTCCGGCCGACGGCGGCTCCGGGGCTGCGCCGCGATCGCCTTCCTTCTTCCCCTCGCATCTCTCTCTGTCCGACTCCTCTCTCTTCCCCTCTCGGTTCCCCTCATCTCTCTCTCCCTAGACTCTGTGTCTGCCATGATTCGATTTTTGGGTTAGGGGCTAGGGTTTGCCGCGATTCGATTTTTGGGTTCGATTTTGCAGGTTCGATTTTGGGTTTGATTTTGGGTTTGATTTGGGGGTTGAATTTATGAGGTGGTGGTGGTTTTCGTAGGCGGCGGTAGTGTCGATTTTGGGTATAAATTGGGGGTTGAATTTCTGAGGCGGTGGTGGTTGTCGGAGGCGGCAGTGGTGGTTGTCGGAGGTATGAATTGGGGGTTGAATTTCAACTAAAACATTAAATAAAAATAAATAAATACACTAAATTAAAACTAATCAACTACACTAATAGTGGTGGGCCACAACACTTTAACAACTAATCTACCTCTCATTAATCTCCGTGCCCAAAAGACCTATGTCTTTATTAATGGGACGGAGAGAGTAGTATAACATATTTTCACCACTCTCAATAACCTCTTCTCACACTTAATAATTTTTTTCTTAAAATTTGTGTCACTCCCTCTTCGAAAGTTCTTTAGTAAACCAAGGGAGTATCTGATAATTTAAGCCAGCGATTAAATAAATCTCGACACTAATTTTCCATCGTTAATTCAATCATTAACTCCTGTTGACGACTAATTGCGTCGATTTAAGAATGAAATTGCCGTCATTAACAACACGTTTTTTTTAGTGTTCCCATCTCTGACAAATAGAACACAAAGCCTACTTATTATAGTAAAAGTTTTTAAACTTCGGTTAAAATTCAAAGTTCTAACTTGATAAATTTAAAAAGAAAACAAATGTTATAAGCTTCAATTATTCGAGCTATGGCTTACGAATCAAACTATATATAAAGCTCATACCGAAAATCTAATATATTGAAATGCAGTATCTAAAATTTAATAAATTTTAAGATAATCAATGATATATTCAATTCAACTCGATTTGATTATCAAACTCTAATTTCCTTCCACAGAATTGACCATCTAATTTATCATTGGTTGCATCTTGTGGAAAAGGTCTCCTAATGGATAAAGACAATTCTACACACTATAACAAGAGTCAAATGCCTCAATGTTTCAAATTGTTATTGATGTTGAGTTCTTATTGAATAATTTTATTTTAGCAAGATTATTACTCCCTCCGTCCCACTTCAAATGACCCAATTTTTATTTTGGGTTGTCCCACTTCAAATGACTCAACCTAAATTTAAAAATAAAATTGAACATTTAATACTGTTTTTTGGGTTGTTCCACCACCACTTTACACCTTTTTCACATATTTTTTAATCTTTGTACTAAATTTTTTTAGGTCATTTGAAGCGGAACGGAGGGAGTATATAATAGCCTGGAATGAAAACAAGCAGAGTTTTGGGACTGAGTCGTGGTTTTGCTGCTTAAGCCAAAAAGGAAAAATGAAAACAAGGAAGAAAACTGTGGCACTTAATCAATTGTAAGGTAAAAAGTTGGATAAACCAAATTTACTCGTTCAAAGTAGATGCCATGCCAACTCTTGAAATAATCATAATCATACTTGCAATTGAGTATTAAAAGTGAGACAAAATGGAATTATTGTTTCTTCTCATAATAATTTTCAGCATTGGACAAATATTTTTGTTATTACTTGTTAGGTAGTTGACAAAATGTAATAAGATAAATGTTAGACAAATCATCTCAAATATAATTTTCATAGTTCTTTATTAACCGAGGAACATAAAACATGCATGTTTATATCTTCTCCTCCGATCTTTATAAGAATTAAAATAAATAAAATCCATGGCAATATTATTCAGTACAAGCGTGTACGAAATCATCTCAAGATTCACGGGACAAACCGAAATAACATTTTCATTACTAAGAATGTATAATAAAAAAAGTGCCACTTTTATAACTAAAAATACCACGTTCTATGAAGTAAGCTTTTGAAAGCATAAGTAACTATCTTCTAAGAAGTAACACCTCATCACATTTTCATTATTTAGTGTATAGAATGTTGTAAACACAAATTTTTGTATTTCAATTTGATAAAATACAAAAACGCGTTACAAAGATAATTTGATAGATTTGAAAATAGATTTATACGAGTTGCAATCTCTAGTTAATCCTCTGATTCTTTTTTTCTATTTGATTCTTGAACAAGTTCGAAGGTTCTTGAAATACTTGATTTGATGACGCCAATCCAAAGGACTTAAGTCATGATTTTGGATTGAACATTGAACTTGATTTGATTTGAGAACATTCTTAGAATTTGTAAGAATGCCTTGAAGCTTTTGAACTTGATTTCTTTGGATACTTGAAGATCACTTCAAAGGTTCGCAGGAATACTTGAACATTTGAAGAAATACTCGAAGATTTGAAGATACTTGAATACTTGAAGATTTTGAAGTATACTTGAAGATTTGAATGCTCAAACGATTGAAGATTTGAAGGAGACTTGAACATTAGATAGAATTCTTCAAGATACTTGAATACTTGGAAGAATACTTGAACTCTCCAATTCTTCGCCTCTTCTACTTGTGATACTAGAGAGAATTCTTTATGCTCTTCGATCTTCCACTCCTTCACGTTGTTATAATGAGCACCCCAACACCTCTATTTATAGATTTTAGAGATGGGCTTTGTGGGCTTTATGGGCTTTGGGCCTTCATGCATGGGCCTTAGGGCTTTAGGTGTCCATGAGCACATTAATTCATTTATATTAAATATTAATTATATATCTATTTAATTTAGGAATAAAATCCCATTTAATAAAATAGAAAATATAATTGAATATTTAATTCATGAATTTATACGTGGCACGATTTAATTCGACGACAAATTTAATTGCCTACAAATTGCCCCATCGAGACTTGTTTATAGACGAAATGCCTTTGGTAATAGACAAGTCTCGAAATATATCTTGATAGTTTAAACTCTTATCGCGGAGTTTCTTGATTTTGAATTTTGTAAATAGTTTATACTCGTATTTAGGAGTTCTTCATTTGATTTTGAAATTTTAAATAGTTTATACTCGTATTTAGGAGTTTTTTGAATTTCTTTGAATTTTGTAAATAGTTTATACTCGTATTTAGGAGTTCTTCATTTGATTTTGAAAATTTAAATAGTTTATACTCGTATTTAGGAGTTTTTGAATTTCTTTGAATTTTGTAAATAGTTTATACTCGTATTTAGGAGTTCTTCATTTGATTTTGAAATTTTAAATAGTTTATACTCGTATTTAGGAGTTCTTCATTTGATTTTGAAAATTTAAATAGTTTATACTCGTATTAGGAGTTTTTGAATTTCTTTGAATTTTGTAAATAGTTTATACTCGTATTTAGGAGTTCTTCATTTGATTTTGAAATTTTAAATAGTTTATACTCGTATTTAGGAGTTCTTCATTTGATTTTGAAATTTTAAATAGTTTATACTCGTATTTAGGAGTTTTTGAATTTCTTTGATTTTTTTTTTTTTTTTTTTTTTGAGGCATCCTGCCTTAAAACAACAGCAGATGGCGACACCTTTATTTTTTAATAACATTACTCTTTTTTTTTGTTGTGTATCTTTCAGTGCATTAAATGCAACTCAACAACAATAAAGGCAGTCCTTTTGAAACTTTGACAGCCTGCTTTGAAGGGTTGTTCATAGCCCACTGAAAATTGCAAAGAACAGCTGGAACTCCACCTTTTCTTCGTACACACTGGCGGCTAGGATTTCTTTTCTTCTTCCTTTTTTATTTCTTTCTTTTCTTCTGGTTTTGCTTCTGCATTTTTTTTTTTTTTTTTCTATAAATAGAGTAGACCCTCCCTATGTATTGCATCTCAAAACAAACGCAGCTTCCTCTTTCTCGGCTGCCTACAGTAGCCTGTTCTAAGAGTTTTCATTTGATAGCTGTAGTATCTTTTGATAGCTATAGCTATAGTTCTCAAAACAAAGCTCGGCTTGCTTCTAGTTCTCGCGGAGTGCCGACGGAGGGTTGAAGGTGATCGGAGGACAAGAACTTAGCTTGTTGCTATTTTCCTAAGGCGCCGGCGAAAGGAAAGATTCGGGTTTTGACACTAGAGGCATCGAAGGCGAGAGTTAGAGGCAATCGGAGGTGCCGCAAGGAGTTCGGCAACTTAAGTAGCGAAGGGATCTTCAATCAGAGTAAGCATGTTTGCGACATTCCTCTTATTGCTTTTGAATCATATATGACATGCTCTGAAGTTTATTTGTTGTCTCATTTCCTTCGCTAACCTAGCTGCTGTCGAGAGAAAGCAGAGGCCGGAGCTTGTTTTGTTACGGTGTTTGGTGGTGAAACAACGTGAGTTTCGGGACGGCGAAGGAGCCATATCGGCAACGACGAGGCTGTGCTCCGTCGAGGTATACTTCTCTGCAGTCTCGCCTTCAGTTTTGCACAGTCGTTGGCTTCTTTTAGCGGGCGCGGCCGCTACTGGAACGGGCTTGAAGCGCGGTGGCGGTATTTGACTTCGGCTTTGCAGCAGTGGCGGCGGAGTTGCAGGCGTTGGTTTGGACAGCGATTTCTTCATCTTCTTGGCCTTGAGGTCGGCGCCGTGGGGGCTCTTGGCGGCGTCGTGGTGGCTCTTTCGTCGTTCTGAATCGGAACAAGAGAGATTGGGGGACGAAGACACGGCTAGTAGCTGCGTCTTCGTCGGAGCTCAGGAGAGGGAGCCGATGGCGGTGAACTCCAGTTGAGTGTGTCCTGTTTTCAGCGTGAGTTCTGAGGTTGGGTGTGGATTTTGGTTTGAGTCGGAGTGAGAGAGATAGAGAAGAGGGTGAGGGGAACGGAGGAGGCGGCCCTCCGGCGGCTGTTTCCACCGGGGAAGAAGGTCGGCGGCTGTCCCTGTGTGAACCGAGAGAGAGCGAGAGCGGATTTCTTTTTAGAGAGAGAGAGACGGGCAGATTTGTTGGAGAAGAAGGGGTGTGCGATTTTGTGAAAGGGGGCAGTAGCAGCGATTAGGATTTAGGAGAGGGATTTTTGAGGAGTGAGATTTTTTGGGCCCTTTCTTTGGGCTATTCTTTTTTTTACTCAACCAATTATTCAAACAAGCCCAAGAGAATTTGGAGAGAAGGAAAAAAATGGGTTTTTTTTTTACCAAATCTTGAATTCACCTTTTATTAATAAAAGTAAATTTCTAAGTCTGATTTTTTTTCTTTTCTTTTTCTTGTAGTTGGTGGCCGCAAGAACTTAATGATGGTGATCTTCAAAAGACTGATGCTTTATTCCATCGCTGTATTCAAGATGGGCGTGGTCTCATTAACCAACTTCATGGCAGATTTTGCCCCAAACGAGATGCTTTGAGTATTTGCAAAGTTCGAAATCTATTGTCTTCTTTCTTTCAGTCTTGACATCTCCATCAGCCCGACTAAAGACCATCCTCAGAGAGTTCATCCAAAAATCTGACAGCAGCCTATCTAAGACTTTATTTGAGTGATGTTTACTTTGCACTTCAGGTGGCTCAATTGGCTTTTAATCAGATTTCGGGTGCGCTCGGATCTGGGCCATTGTGAGTCCAACCTTTGAAGATTGCTGGTTACATTTTCTCTTTGCGCGCATTCGAGCAGGCTAGATGACTCAATGGTGTTCTATTATGTTTGGCGAACATGTGTTTCAACTCCACGAGCGCATTCAACTTTAGCTTGGAGAGAAGTGAATTTGTCGATGCATAGCCGACCTCAATGCCAGATGACTCAATTCTTTGACAGGTCTTGGGTGCGCTCAGGCCTGGGATTGTTTGAATCTGGTTTGAGTGAGGTTGTTGTTATGTTTGGCATCTCACGAAGTTGGGAGAATTATGCACAACGGCTCGAGAAGATTGAGTATTTTCTTCTTGATGCTTAAGCCAAGGAGAATGAAGCCATCGTCCGAATTGCTTTGATCAAGGAAGTGCTTGCTATGATAGAGAGGTGGAAGACAGAGATGACGTTGTCCTTCAAGCAAGATAGTGCCTCCTTTCATATTGTCCGAGGTGCAATCCCAGAATTCAAAAGAGATTTTGACAAACATAAAGTTGCACATGTTGATGAGGAAATGCTGCGGAATTTTGAAGACTTCAGAGTCACTTTTGATCTCTGCTCAGAGAACTTTGGAGGATCAAGACCCATTTGCTTAGTATTGGTGCAAACCGCAGTTTCTATCATTTCTCTCTTGATGATTCTTATTTGGTTTGTGATGGATATTTTGACATCTTCTCCAAATGCTTGTGCTTCTTTTGATGGCTTGATTTTCTTCCCAATTTGAGACATATTCGGCTTCACATAATCAACTTAAATCATAACTTGATGATATAAATTGAAAAGAGTCAAACACAACTTATGACTGAACCTAGAAATTATCTAAGCTGCCTACGTACCCTTTTGAAAGGGATCAAGTCAAAACGTAGTTCATATGATCAACATGTGTTTGAGATTGGGTGCCGTGCACAGTTTATACTCATGCGGGCCAGGAGTAACATGCAGTTTAGGCTCGTGCGTCAAGGAGCTGTCTTCATACGCTTCATTTTGTTGTTTTTCTTCATTTCTGGTTTCTCATCTGACTCATCTTTTCGGCTTTTCTGCTTTTCATTTTTTTTGCTTTTCTGCTTTTCTATTTTTTTTTTCTTTCTGTTTTTCTATTTTTTGGCTTTTTTTTTTTTAAATAACTATACACATATATACATGCTTCAACTTCTACCACCCTTCAAGGATAGTAGTACTTCAAGAACTTTCCGTTGAGAGTGATAACAATTGGCCTCCTTGCAGCGAGGGCCATGTCTCCAATTTGAAAAGAGGGCGCTCGCACTGCTTTGTTGAAGGATCTTGAAGGAAGAGCTTGATAGTATTCCAATTTTTGCTGGACTTCTAGTCTCTCTTCATCCAGAGTTTCCAGTTCTTTGGGGCTCAAGTGCGAATTCTCTTCTCCAACGACCATTTTCTCGCAGGAGGTGATATGGTTTGCTGTGACAATGTCTTCATCTTTTCGGCGATGATCTTTGCAATCAAAACACTTCTTTATGCTTTCATTTCTCTGGCGTATGAAGGCTATATTTTCTGCGACGTCTGCTGTGATAACGCCACTTCTAACGAGACTTGCAATTTCACGGCGCACTTGACTTTGAGTAGTATGAGGAAGAGGAACTGGATTACTAGCCACTATTAGTAGTGTAGTAAGAGAAAGCCACACTTTCTCTATCTTCTTGATCTATGGCATCTCGTGTGAAGATGGTGGTCTTCATTCGAGCTTTCATTTCTTTCCCACATGACATAATCAAAGTGGTGTATCTCTTCATTCGAGGAGTGATCAAACTTCTCCATTTCTCTGTTATGTGCAATTCATCACTCCCTTTTGTCTTGCTTCGTTTCCATGATGTACCTTTGCCAAGTCTTTTAAAGACAGATACTCGTTGAGCTTCTCTTCTACCCATCATTTTGAAAACAGAAACCGTTTGAATGTTTGAAGATTCCAGGGTTTGTTGGGTGCTAGTATAGTTAGTGGCAGCTCTTTTGATGGCGATACGAACGGGACTCTGCACTGTATATCCCAAACCTGCTTTGGAGTTTTGGCCTGCGTTATCAGTCTTTTCCAAATGAGACCTTGACATAGAGCTTTCTTGAGGATTGTATCCAGCATTCACGAGGAGTTTATATGCCTTCGGACCAAAGTGCTTTGAGAGTTCTTTGTTTGAGAGATCTTTATGCTCTGTGACGCCACTTTGCTTTGGTCGGACAAACCCTTCAAATGGTTGGAGAATTGGCTTCTTGGCATCAATCTTCGTTAAAGGCATGGTGAATCCTTCCATCTTTAGAAAAGATTCTTCCTTCCTTTTCTCCTGGCAAGATCTCAACTCGTCATGTGATGTATCATCTTTCACCATTGAGACTTTGGTTCTTTCCAAATAGAACTTAGCATCAGCAAAATGTGATTCTGCTTCCGTAAACGGCTTTTGATCACCAACCACTTTTCTTACGGCGCCATTTTGATAGTACTTGAAGCATTGGTGCAATGTAGAAGGAACAACACCATTTTCATGAAGCCATGGTCGACCCAGAAGCATATTGTAGGACGTCTTGGCATCGATAACATGAAGCAACGCCGTCGAATCCATGTCCTGCATCAGCAATCGCAACCTTATAGTTCCAAGAGCTCTTTGCCCTTCATGATTGAAACCTTGGATCATCAATCGACTTTTTGACAGCTCATCTACTTGGATTCCCAATTGCTTCAAAGTCCTTAGTGGCAAAATATTGACCGCTGAGCCTCCATCGATGAGAATTCGATTGACTTTCTGCTCCTGTGTATAACAACTCACGAACAATGGCTTGTTATGAGGTTCAGATCCAAGCTGCAAGTCTTCATTGGAGAATGTGATTGCCAATGCATCATCATCTTCATCCAAATTTAGCTCAGGTTCTTCATCTACTTGATTGGATGTATCATACAGAGCTCCAATACCTTCTATTATGTCATTCAAGTCGGTGGAGACCATATTTACAGCAGTAGCGTCTTCTTCAAGAGATATTTTCCCTTCTCGAGCTAAACGCATGACCCTGTCTTTAAAGATGAAGCAATCATGTATGGGGTGCCCAACCAGACGATGGTATTTGCAGTAACTTGGATCATCTGTCCTCCCTGCTTCATTTGGTCGCTTCATTTCTGGCAACTCGATAAGCTTTTCTTTGAGCAGATCATCAAAAATTCCTGAAACATCAGAGTCTAAGAAAGGGTATTGCTTTTGTTGCATTTCTTTCAAGGTAGATCTTCTTTGCCCCATGTCTCGGGAAGAGTTCTGATTGTCTCGTGAAGTGTTCTGGTTGCTTTCTTGATTAGCTTCTTTCTTTAGAAATTTCACCGAAGTTGCCTTAATCGCCATAGATTCCTTCTTTGGTGCTTTGTCATATGGTTTTCCTCCTTTCTTGAATTCTGGCTTGAATTTGCTAGACTCCTGGATTGGTGGTCCTTCGATCCCGCTTGCCATCATGCTCAACTCCATATCATGAGCTCTAGTGGCTAGTTCCTCGAATGTTCTTGGCTGGATTCCTCGCAAGATGTATTGCAAGCCCCAATGCATCCATTGAATACACATTTCGATGGCAGATGATTCAGACAATCGGTCCTTGCAGTTGAGACAAAGGTTTCTCCATCGGTTGATGTAATCAATGACTGGCTCTTCTTTGAATTGACGCGAACTTGTGAGCTCCACCATGCTGACAGTTCTTCTAGTGCTATAGAAGCGGTTGAGGAACTCATGCTCCAGTTGTTCCCAACTATCAATTGAGTTTGATTCTAAGTCGGTGTACCAATCAAAGGCATTACCTTTCAATGAGCGAACAAACTGTTTGACCAAATGATCTCCATAAGTACCAGCGTTGTTGCATGTTTCAATGAAATGAGCCACATGTTGTCTCGGATTTCCTTGGCCATCAAATTGTTGGAATTTGGGGGGCTGATAACCAAGAGGCATCCTCAAGTCGTCGATCCGCCGAGTATATGGCTTGGAGTAGGTCAATGATGACTTGGAGCTTCCACCGGAGTTATTCTTCATTGTTGCTTCGATGAACTCTTTGAGTTGGTTGATGGGAATGAGGCCACCAGACGAGAAGAGAGTGTCATTTCCTGAGGGCTTTTTTCCATCACTCTTTGGCTTGTCTTTGGAGATTTCTTCATCGTTATTCTTTCCATCTTCTTTGCTTTCTTCGCCTTCCCTATCATTGTTGGCGTGGCTTGAATCTCCTTTTTCTCCCTTTTCTCCTTTGAGCTTTGCAATCTGGGCATCTTGCTCTTGGATGTGCTTGGTTAGAGCTTCAACCATCTTTGTCAAGTTCAAGAGTTGTTCCTCCATGGTGGAAGTGTTTGTCATCATGACACTTGCAAGGAGTTGATAATTTTCAGTGGGAAACATGAAGCTTCTCTCAGAGTTGTCATCTTCTTCATGTATAGATGGAAGGCGGGAGGTCGACTTGGACACCTCTTGCATCAATTTTGCTTTGCTCCGCGTGATCATACCGATGCCTTCCGAAGAACCTTTAGATAAAGTTGGAGCAGTTGTATTTGGTTGAATTGACATTGTTCAAGATTTTTGGTGAAGAGTAGAGATGAGAGGTAGAGAGGTCCCACTGGGCGTGCCAAAATTTGTAAACACAAATTTTTGTATTTCAATTTGATAAAATACAAAAACGCGTTACAAAGATAATTTGACAGATTTGAAGATAGATTTATGCGAGTTGCAATCTCTAGTTAATCCTCTGATTCTTTTCTTCTATTTGATTCTTGAACAAGTTCGAAGGTTCTTGAAATACTTGATTTGATGACGCCAATCCAAAGGACTTAAGTCATGATTTTGGATTGAACATTGAACTTGATTTGATTTGAGAACATTCTTAGAATTTGTAAGAATGCCTTGAAGCTTTTGAACTTGATTTCTTTGGATACTTGAAGATCACTTCAAAGGTTCGCAGGAATACTTGAACATCTGAAGAAATACTCGAAGATTTGAAGATACTTGAATACTTGAAGATTTTGAAGTATACTTGAAGATTTGAATGCTCAAACGATTGAAGATTTGAAGGAGACTTGAACATTAGATAGAATTCTTCAAGATACTTGAATACTTGGAAGAATACTTGAACTCTCCAATTCTTCGCCTCTTCTACTTGTGATACTAGAGAGAATTCTTTATGCTCTTCGATCTTCCACTCCTTCACGTTGTTATAATGAGCACCCCAACACCTCTATTTATAGATTTTAGAGATGGGCTTTGTGGGCTTTATGGGCTTTGAGCCTTCATGCATGGGCCTTAGGGCTTTAGGTGTCCATGAGCCCATTAATTCATTTATATTAAATATTAATTATATATCTATTTAATTTAGGAATAAAATCCCATTTAATAAAATAGAAAATATAATTGAATATTTAATTCATGAATTTATACGTGGCACGATTTAATTCGACGACAAATTTAATTGCCTACAAATGTAAAACAAGCAAAATATATATTTCCAAAGTGCAAGAAAAGAGTTTTCTTTTTGCATGTTCAAAAACACAATATCAAGAATTAATGGGCCTCATAAACAAACAAAAGTCGACGCTAAACAGGCCTAAGTGCTAGGGCCATTAAATTAATGAAGGTGTGGCCACCTAGATGAATTAAATTTTGTTACCACCACACCTATAAATAGAAATGGTCCCAATATACCAAATTAAGGCCCACTTATCACAATCAACGCCAACTAGTGTTTAGCTATAATCTCGTTTTGTTTCCTAGGTTGCTTTCACTTAAAACCTTATCTTCGTGCTGGCAAAGCTGACATGTGAGTTTGTTTTATCAAAGTTACACTCACTCTCTCTCTCTCTCTCTCTCTCTCTCTCTCTCTCTCTCTCTCTCTCTCTCTCTCTCTCTCTCACACACACACACACACACACACACACATACACATACACTTAATACTTTCACTCATACTATTAGGCAATTTAAACTTTCAGCATATTGATTATAGAAATGTCTCATCAATTGAACTACACTTTATATTTTATAGTTATATATAAATATGATTGCATGTACTCAGTATATTGAATCTGATTCTTTATTTTATATCACATTTTATTAAAAATTAGTTAGAAAAATTTGTGTCTGATCGTCTTATTTGACAAAATCTGTATAATGACATTTCATATCTTTAACTGATACATCATCCAATTCAATAGAATTACACTATAATATTATTTTTTGGACTTGATTGGGCTCCAAAAAATTATGCCTAGATGAACTTCGCTAGCTCTAGTCATTTCAGATTCCAAAGTCATATCTGATGGCATATTTATAATTTTTTTGATGTTTAGTTGCACTTAGATACAATTATTCGTTTATGACATTTATGCAAATAAAACATAAGGGCCTTCTCCCCTTGTATTAAACACTGGAGTTTTTCGTTAAATTTTCAAATCTCTCAAAAGATAAAGACACTCATCACTATAAAAAAAAAGTTTTTACTAGTGACATGAGATCTGTTAGCTATTATATGTGTCATAAAAATTAGTAGCATTTGATAGTGTTGATATCATTAATTTTTGTGACAAACATAACAGCTATCAAACCTTATGTCACTAATGAAAACTTTTTTTTATAGTGCGTCAATGGTCAAAGAAGCTAGGGGGGCTTCTTATAATTTTTTTTTAATCAAATCAGATTTGTGCGGACCTTCTAGATGGGCCCAAAGTAAGAAAAATATATAAACTGACTTTCAATTTTTTGATATATATTGTAGCAGTAAATATATTTTATGGCTCCTTTTAGTCGGTACCAATGCAATAGTATTTTTGATCTACGCTCAAACCCCAACCTAAATAACATCTCAAGAATTTTAACTCATGAAACTGTCTCATACAAGATTTGCACAATCTATATCAATTATAATATGAAATATTGTATGTTAATTGGGTAGAGTGATAAAATTAAATACGTTAATTTTGTGTGACATACTTAGGAGATATGGTGTGCGAGCTAAGAACTCTAGCTAGAGACGGCTCCTATCATTAGTATTTAATTAGAAAATGACATGAAATGACTAAATTCATATACACATGCAAATGATTTGTAAATCATGGGTTGCATGATTAAAAGTAATTTCGCACTTGATGTTGGATCATAGACATGGATTGCATGATTAAAAGTAATTTTTCTCACTATTTCATGTGATGATGTAAGGATCTGGAATCGAATTTCCCAAACTGGCTTCTTGATTTGATTCATTGGGACTTAATTTAATTTCTGGCACCGTTTTTCTCAAAAAAAAAAAAAAATTATTACCAGACTTACAGACTTACAGTATATAACTATTAGCATAAATAAGATTAAGACAATCTATTGAATTATAGCATGTATGCCGACATAAATGGTTGCATCTGACGTAATCTCAAATTACGATCCCATTTTTCGTATTGCCTTATATTATATTATATTCCATTTTTTTAGGGGAAAAAAAGGATGGCACTACTTACATACTAACATATATATAATCTAGCTCTCTTTTATATTTAGAACTTTTTAAAGTAATATTTACAGTATTTATACGTCTATGACATTTTATCTCAAAATAGGATGGCACTACCTACATACTAACATTTATTAATATGATTTTTTAAGGGAATTAAAAAGTACTAGTAGGGATAATATGCCTAAAAAGAAAATGCACGGTTGGTAAGTTGAACTTTCTACATCATATTGTGTAATATTTTATGTTGCATATACCAACGGCCACAAAGTGCCAACAAAATTTAAAAGTCTACACAATTTTTCTTATAGTATAAATTAGCAAAAATTAGACGAAAATGAATAGATTTTTCATGTATATAAATAAACTAATAAAAAAAATTCATAACATAAATTGTTAAATTTTATCAACTCATGTCGATCGATTGTCCAAATATACAATAGAAAGACCAAGAGATATTTAGCTGTGCTGAAATAGATGATCCAAGTTGTATTTTAGTCAGAATTATGAATAGTGGAGTATAAGTAAATCCGAGCTCACGCAACGCAAGATTTCATAATTTAGTGTTCTTTTTCTGGACCTACTTTTTTACTAGTTGGGTATCTGTATCTCTCAGCTTAAATGGATTGGGTGAACAAGCATCCTACGTGTAGGCTTCTGATTAGTGAGATCCGGATTCGGTTGTGGCCCACAACGTGACTCAATTATCCTGTCCGAAAATCGTACATTAGTAAAAGCAGAAAGTGGGCTAGGCTGACAAACAGCAAGTGACGTGGCACTATGGCAGCCAAGTTCGTGCTTCGGAGCGGAAAAGCGTTGTGAGCCACTCACTTATTTGAGTGGTAAGAAATCTATACCAGGCTTCCAGCACACATGACTTGACCCGATGTTTGTTTTTGTGTCCGGGGAGCCAAACACGGCTTTAATAATGGGTTCAGGGGTAAAAATGTAAACTCATGTGCCCAACTGAAATCCATTAATTGCCCCTTTTAATCTGGGGGCCAAGGGGGTTGAACCCTCCCCATTTTTGAGTTTTTACTACTTCGAAATCAAACTTGAATTATAGAACAACAAAATCTTGATCAAATCTAATGGATCCAAGGGAAAAAAAATAGAAAATGGAAATAGAGCGAGATAACTTATGGGCAAATTATCCCAGCGCTTAATATTTTTTCCCAATAAGATCACACTTTTTAATTTTTATAAAATTGATACACAACGTTTCAATATTATTTCAATAATATTATGAAATGAATTTTACAGCATATTTTTCATAAATTTCTTTTTTTAAAAAAAAAAACACTCAAAGAGTGGGAGTTAAGCATACCCGTACCTATAAATAACTATCAATCAATAAAAGAAATTAGAAAAAAATGGTATATTGCATTTTAATATTTGTTCTATAAGAATGTGGCGAAGGCATTTTGTTCGATCGCCAATCATGTAAACATTATGATATTGGAAAATGGGCCCGTTACATTACTTGATAAAATTCAAACATTGCGTCCTAATATGATAAAAAATTAAAAAGCCAAACAATATTAATAAAGAAAACTCGTGACCTTTTCGGTACTTTCCCATTTAAAAGACATATACTGATCCGCAGTTGATGAACCAAAGGGATAAGGGAATCTGCAGGGCAGAATGGACAACGGAATCATTTGGAACTTGAAAACTACATTTAAAAGTTGTAATAATAACTCAAACTCCCCGTCGGATGAATTCGTGTCTCACTAAAATCCGAAAAACACAAGTAAAAACCATATATGTTTGCATGAAAACTGCAACTTTGATTTATTACAACCTAAATTAAGCTCTTTATATACAACACATTATATTAAGAAGCTCTACTACTCAAAACTCTCCTTTTCTCCCTCACCCACTCATGGCTAACAGATTCTCTCTTGCAATGGAAAGAACTGGCCAGTGGTATTTCTCTTAACTCCCTTTTGCAAAATACTTGATCAATGCGATTAATTTCCCTCCTTATTGATCTCACTTTCTTGATTCTTTTTATCAGGGTTTTTTCCCAAGAAATCTCAACTGATATCATCGTTGAAGTTGGAGAAGCCAACTTCTGCCTCCACAAGGTAAGCTAGATTCTTCAAATTCGTGGTGGATTCTGCATTCAGTATAATATGGAGGGATTTAATTAAAGTTTGTGTTGCAGTTCATGCTGGTGGCGAAGAGTAACCATATAAGGAAGATGATTCTTGAATCGAAAGAAACAGATTTAACCAGAATAAACCTCTCAGATATCCCCGGCGGCCCGGAGATATTTGAGAAAGCTGCCAAGTTCTGCTACGGCGTCAACTTCGAGATCACCGTTCACAACGTCGCCGCACTCAGATGCGCCGCCGAGTACCTGCAGATGACCGATAAATACTGTGACGCCAATCTCGCCGGAAGAACCGAGGATTTCTTGTCCCAAGTCGCCCTCACCACCCTCTCCGGTGCCCTCGTCGTCCTCAAATCCTGCGAGGATCTCCTCCCCATGGCCGACGACCTCGGCATCGTCCGACGCTGCGTCGAGATCGCCACCGCCAAGGTCACACCGGATCCTCTATTCCATATTCAAATGTGTTTAATTAATTAGGAATGTATCCTAGTATAAAATAGTATGAATCATTTTCAACTCTTAAATCATAAAGACTGACGTTTTGAATTGTATCAGGCATGCGTGGAGGCGAATTTCCCGAGCCGTTCGCCGCCGAATTGGTGGACGGAGGAGCTGACGATCTTGGACATAGGCTTCTTCGAGAGGATCGTTGCGTCGATGAAAGCGAGAGGCGCCAAGGGACTAACTCTAGCTAGCGCGATCATAACCTACACGGAGAGATCACTGCGCGATCTCGTGCGTGATCACTCCGGCAACGGCGCCCGCTCCCTCGAGTCCGGCGAGTCCGACGTGCGTCTCCGGCAGCGCGACATCCTCGAGGCCATAGTGGCCTTGCTGCCTGTCGAGAAATCGGCTTTCCCTATAAATTTCCTGTGCTGTCTGCTCCGGACAGCCATTTTCCTGAGGGCCGACAGCCGGTGCAAGAGCGAGTTGGAGAAGAGGGTTTCTGTGATTTTAGAGCACGTGACCGTTGATGATCTGCTGGTTTTGTCTTTCACCTACGATGGCGAGAGGCTGTTTGATCTTGAGAGTGTGAGGAAGATCATATCTGGATTCGTTGAGAGGGAGAAGAATGTCGCAGTTTTCAACGCAGGGGATTTCAAAGAGGTTTGCTCCACTGCGATGCAGAGAGTTGCCAAGACTATCGATGCTTATCTCGGCGAGATAGCCACCTACGCCGATTTGAGCATTTCCAAGTTCAACGGGATCGCCAATTTGGTCCCCAAGGCCGCCAGGAAGGTCGACGACGATCTCTACCGCGCTATCGATATCTATCTCAAGGTATGCATTTATATATCATCACTGCCCCGTCACGTATTTAAGTCGTCTGAGTCTGATTTGTTTACAAATGATGGTGCAGGCGCACCCGAATCTGGATGAGATAGAGCGGGAGAAGGTGTGCAGCGTAATGGACCCGCTGAAGCTGTCGTACGAGGCTAGGGTTCACGCCTCCCAGAACAAGCGGCTGCCGGTGCAGATAGTGCTCCACGCGCTCTACTACGACCAGCTGAAGCTGAGAAGCGGAGGCGACGACGATCACAAGGCCGCGGACGCGGTGACGACGAGGAACCAAGTGCAGGCCGACACTTCCCTCGTGAAGGAGAACGAAGAGTTGAGGACCGAGTTGCTGAAGATGAAGATGTACATACAAGATATTAAAAAGGGGCATGGACAGGGACAAGGACAAGGTGGGACGTCTTCGAAATCGAGTGGTAAAAAGATTACATTCTTCTCATCCATGTCCAAGACATTGGGGAAATTGAATCCCTTCAAGCATGGATCCAAAGATACCTTGAATATTGAAGATGGAATGCCGGATTTGACTAAACCTAGAAGGAGGCGATTCTCCATTTCCTAAGTTTTAATTTGCTCATTAATTGCATTTTTGTTTTTCATACTCTCGTTTGAATGTGATGATGGATTAATTAATCTTGTAAAGAGTTTGATATTTGTGTTTGCATGTTTTAGTTTTTTATGAGAATCTTGGTGCGTGGTTTGACATCTTCGTGTTGCATTATATGCAAATTCAGTATATAATATATATACTATACTATATGTGCGTAGATCCCAGTAGTAATATTGATGGATCTTCGTATTATCGTAGTGACAGAACCATAAGTTATGTGCTGCTAAATTCTTTATTTTCTTTGTGCGTGGTATCTTATCTCAACTATAGTTGTACTTGCGTATAGGTCAATGTAATTTATCTATCGTAATCGGTTAATTAACAAACAGTGATTTGTGAAATGTTTTGTCCATCCTCGACCAATCAATCAATGAGGCCCCCCACCTCTCGATTGCGCTGCCCTATAGTTGACGAAATTGTTCAGATTATAAGCAAAATCTTATACGCCATTCGCCTAATTGATCTAATGACTCGTTACTTTTCAGCATTATTATTAAGAAGAAAGAATTATTAAAGAGTAAAAGTAATAGAAAATATATATAATTAAAAAAAGAAAGTAATAGAAAGGGGTGGAGCCCCCACAATTTTTTGTGAGAGAATGTGATTTTCTTTTTTGGAACATGCCGTTAGCAATGAGGCAAACGAAAAAAGAAAGTGAACCATTATCAATGGAACGGGAGAATAAATATTATCGTATTGGGATGCATTTGTTTGAGGAAGGAATAAATTTTTTTATTATCTTATAATGCTTTATTTGTTTTAACGTAATAAAAAATTTATACTACAAAACTTATAAAATTCCATACAAATATTAAAATTTATACCTAAGGATTGGTAGTATAATTTTATATTATATCACATTTTATCTCTTTGGCTAAAAGATTTTTTGTAATACATAGACGAGATAAATATATTATCATTTAAATAAAAGATATAATAATATATGATCTCTATTCTCTACTTTAAATGATAAATTTCTAATTCATTATATAATTATCCATTTATTTAAAAAGATAAAAAGTAAACACCATCAATGTTTGTTTTAGTTTTGTGGTGCATGTTTCTCATATACGAATTCAGTATATGTGAATGTGAGCGTATTAATATTTGTGGTTATATGATGACAAGCCATCAATCGTGTCTTGGTACCTAGAAAAATAGTCGTATTTATCTTAATTTTATTTCATACGTGTAGAATATTAATTAGTACTTAATATACTTAATTTATGGTGATCGATAATAAACGAGTGGTGTAGTTGATGATAGACAAATGGTTGATGCGATGCGATGTTGATCCCCGCCCAATCAATCAATGAGGTCCCGACCTCCCAATTGCGCTAGCTGAGCTACAACAAGACGATTGCTCTTGGAATTTAAACAAAATCACAAACCTGGATTACATGTCATGAATCGACCGTATTAAATAATAATAACTTTTATTCAATTAAATACGACTGTCGAACATATACGTTTCCAATATTTTGCAAGGGGAAATAATCATAGCCACATTATTTTAATTTTTTATTTATTATGTCTTGTTTTATTCATATATATATATATATATATATATATATATATATGAAGAGGTTATAATAAAACCTCTGTTAAAATGAGAACTAGGAACCTAATCTTGACCTTTTAAATATTAGATCTAATGGTTATGATTTAGTCAACAAAAGAAATTGTGCATATATTATATTTTACTGTGCACTTAAAAAATATGCAATTTATGCAATTGAAACTAACAATGCAAAATACTCAAGCAAATCGAAATTGTGCATCTATGCAATTGAAACTGTGCATCTATGCAATCGAAATTGGTCATCTGTAGTTTAATCTCAGCCCTCTATTTTATTTAAAGCAATGGCTTTAAATTGGTTCCTAGTTTTTATCTTAAGGGAGGTTTCTATGTTAACCCTACCCTATATATATATATATATATATATATATATATATATATATATATAGGGTGTGGTTCTAGAGAGAACTACATTATTTGTGAGAACGGGAGAACCATCAAATCTAATGCATCCACTGTAAAAATTAATGCATTTGCTGTTAAAATTAATGCACTAAAAAAATTTAAAAAAAATGCTCCCTTCAGGATTCGAACCCAGGATCTGCATTCATCCAACAAGATGATGCATCCACCGTAGATCTTGATGATCGAATGGCTGAAAATGGTTCTCCGGTCTTCTTTTATATATGGTTCTTTCTTGAACCTCTCCCTATATATATATATATATATATATATATATATATATATAGGGCGCGCTCCAATGAGACCCCATATTTTTCGTGAAACAATAGGACAATGAATAAG
This sequence comes from Salvia miltiorrhiza, assembly GCF_028751815.1. Lineage (NCBI taxonomy): Eukaryota > Viridiplantae > Streptophyta > Magnoliopsida > Lamiales > Lamiaceae > Salvia > Salvia miltiorrhiza. The sequence continues at coordinate 6,804,284 of NC_080393.1, forward strand.
ACATATAATACTAATGAACAAAACGTATATCTAATGAACAAGATGTATATACTGATGAAAAATAAAATTTAAAAAATTCGTAATGAATAAGACATATATACTGATGAACAGGGCCGTATATACTGATGAACAATGCAGTATATACTGATGAATAACAAAATTTAAAATATTCTGCTCCCTCCAGGATTCAAACCCTGCGAAAAAAAAATCACCCTCCAGATACAATATCAGCCATAGGATTGATAAAATAAACGCACCAGATCGTGCCATAGATCTCACTAAAATTAGGGGGTCTCATTGGAGCGGCCCCCTATATATATATATATATTATGTCTTGTTTTATTCATATATATATATATATATATATATATATATAGGGGCGCGCTCCAGTGAGACCCCATATTTTTCGTGAAACAATAGGACAATGAATAAGACATATAATACTAATGAACAAAATGTATATCTAATGAACAAGATGTATATACTGATGAAAAATAAAATTTAAAAAATTCGTAATGAATAAGACATATATACTGATGAACAGGGCCGTATATACTGATGAACAATGCAGTATATACTGATGAATAACAAAATTTAAAATATTCTGCTCCCTCCAGGATTCAAACCCTGCGAAAAAAAATCACCCTCCAGATACAATATCAGCCATAGGATTGATAAAATAAACGCACCAGATCGTGCCCTAGATCTCACTAAAATTAGGGGGTCTCATTGGAGCGGCCCCATATATATATATATATATATATATAGGCGCGCTCCAGTGAGACCCCATATTTTTCGTGAAACAATAGGACAATGAATAAGACATATAATACTAATGAACAAGATGTATATACTGATGAAAAATAAAATTTAAAAAATTCTTAATGAATAAGACATATATATTGATGAACAAGGCCGTATATACTGATGAACAATGCAGTATATACTGATGAATAGCAAAATTTAAAATATACTGCTCCCTCCAAGATTCGAACCCTGCGAAAAAAAATCACCCTCCAGATACAATATCAGCCATAAAATTGATAAAATAAACGCACCAGATCGTGCCCTAGATCTCACTAAAATTAGGGGGTCTCATTGGAGCGGCCCCCTATATATATATATATATATATATATATATATATATATATATATATAGGGAAGGACTAAAATAAGAGCATTTCTTAAGATATAAAATAAGAATCATTTTCAGCATTTAGATCATCAAGATCTACGGTTGATTCGTAATCCCGTTGGATGGATTTATGGTCCTGAGTTCGAATCCCAAATGTAGCAAAAATTTATTTTTCATAATTCATAACTCTATACAGCGAATTCATACGTGTTCTATATAATATTCATACATTAAAAATTGCTCTTATTTCTTATTTTAAGATGTGCTCTCACGGTAGCCCACCCCTATATATATATATATATATATATATATATATATATATATATATATATATATATATAGGGGCGCGCTCCAGTGAGACCCCCTATTTTTCGTGTAACATGAGTACAATGAATAAGACATATAATACTAATGAACAAAACACATATCTAATTAACAAGATGTATATACTGATGAAAAATAAAATTTAAAAAAATCGTAATGAATAAGACATATATACTGATGAACAGGGCCGCATATACTGATGAACAATGCAGTATATACTGATGAATAACAAAATTTAAAATATTCTGCTCCCTCCAGGATTCGAACCCTGCAAAAAAAAAATCACCCTCCAGATACAATATCAGCCATAGGATTGATGAAATAAATGCACCAAATCGTGCCCTAGATCTCACTAAAATTAGGGGGTCTCATTGGAATATATATATATATATATATATATATATATATATATATATATATACATAACTTTCAAGGATTCATCAAATTTCTCTTTCTTCTTCTGCCAAAATCCGAATTCGTAATTTTCATATTTTTTTGAGAAGGCGAAGATAAATATATTGATCACAAGAACATGGAATGTGGAGATGACCCATCACAAACGACGAAGATTCATTCCATACATGATGTGAATTAATATCTCTCGCTACTTTAATTTTCGTATTGAATAATTTAAGAATACAATAAACTACCAAAAATTAAAAAAAAAAAAAAGAAAAGTAAGTTACACTGTGGCTTAATTTTTTTTAAAAAAATTTGTTACAACCAAAGAAATGAAAAAACCCACTCATACTCTAGCTCCTAGGGTGACTCGAACCCTCGACCTATTGGTTGGAGGGGAAGCGTCTTACCAACAGACTACGCTTCATCGAGATGTTTGGGGGATTTGAACCTAAGACCTCAATAATATGTGAGTGATATTTTGCCACCTTGTCCGGTATTACACTGTGGCTTAATAAAATTGCCAACTTTCGAATATTATAATTATAATATATGCATGCACTATAAAACATTATATATTAAAAATAGTATATTTCTTGATTAATTATAACTAAATAATTTAACTAATTAAAATTTGTAATTTATAACTTACAAGTAAGTAATTTATACTAGTAATTAGTAAGGAGGGAGTAATAAAGAAGTATCGTATATCGTTTACTCTTAAAATTACTTTTTGGTAAACTAAAATTATTTCCGTGTATCACGAGTTGGCGGTACCGGTGGTCGGGTACGTATGCGTGAAACGAAATAATAGGTGTCCATTCTTGACATGGGCTGTATAGGCGTAGTATTTATATAGTCAGGCCCAATCAAATAATAGGTTTCCATTTACTACTAAACTACAATAACCATCTCACTAACCATCCATATAGCCCCTCACATGTCTATCTACATTAGATATATACGTAGAGTAGCATTCTAATGTAGCCAAAATAATTTTTGTTGTTGGAAATTTTAATCATACAAACAAAATTATAAAAATAATATTTAATTTATTGGAAATTTTAATCATACAAACAAAATTATAAAAATAATATTTAATTTATCTTACAAAAATATGCATAATTTGGGACGCCACAAATTTAAAAAATCTTGTAAAATATAGTGTCAGTGGAGAAAGGGTCTCATATTGATTATGATGTTTAGTGGGAGATTTATTATTATAATTGCGCTATGCATGTTTTTATGAAATGGACGAAAAAAGAAAACTATGCATATTTTTATGGGACAGATGGAGTAATATTTATGATTAAAATATTCTTATAGTATGTAATTGTGTAAAATACATTGTTAATTTGTTACATATTTTTTAATTGTGAAAAATGTGTAATTGTGTATTTTGCATTGTTACACACTTTTTCGCATTTACACATTTTTATTATTATTACATACTTTTGCAAAAAAAAAAAAGCATATAACAATGCAATACACGATTTTCACAATTTCGTGTAACATTGTATTTTATACTCACACATTTTCACAAAAAAGTGTAACAATGTAAAAGTGCGTAATATTCGTTGGGAGGTGGCGATGCCGCTAATAATAGAGCAGGTGAGGCAGCGCAGGTAAGAAAGACAAAGGCGCCGGGGGGGGGGGGGGGGGGCTCCAGCCGAGGGAAACGACGACGTTACTGGTTGGGGGAACGAAACCAACGATAGCATCTTCAGAGGCGGCCACGATTCTCAGAGGAGGCATTGCAGCCACAATTTTCAGAAGAGAATGTGATGTGGCGGCACACGTGGTGCGAGGGGAGGGACAACATGAGTCAGATAAGAGGGACGGAGGCGCGGGGCAGGTGCGACAACAACAAAAGTTGGGGATGTCGGTGAGGAGAAACTGTGAAAGGGAAGGGGCAGTATCGACGCGGCTTGGGGAGGGGGCGACAATGGAGAAGGCGGTGGTGCAGTGACACAAGGAGCAACAACAGAAGGCTCTGCGTGCATGTGGAGGGGAAAGGGGGGAGGCAGTGTGAAATTAGGATTGAGGGGGACAAATGTTTTGTAATTTGGCAGGTTTGTTTGCATTTATTTTAGCTTTAAAAAAAATCATTAAGGTAGAATGATATATTTACACAAAAATGCTAGTTTTTCCAATTTTTTATTTTTACTAATTTTTTTTTTTCTTTTGGTGAATGAAAATGAAAAGATTGACCTATCAACTATTCAACTCTATGTGAATCTTTGTAAAACGACTAGTGGCAGCATTACTTTTCTATGATTTTAATATTCTCGTGATATTAATTTTGTAGGGAATTGAGTGTTGGATGATCGTTTCTATTTAAATTGTTTTATCTTGTGAAATGTGACAATTGCTCTTACTTTGATAAAATATACAGAAATATTGAGACTGAATTAGGTTGAATGATCTGAATGGAAGTTGTAGTATTGTAGATCATCTCGATACGAGTTTGTAGGCTCAAAATGGATTACAAATCAAAGTTCAAACAAGAGAGATATGATCGAAACAAAAACATTGCACGTCGAGATAAGAAGCCCGCAGGGAAAAATACGGAAGACCTTAAAACTGGGTCCAGACGTGTTTTTATCTGTAGTAATTGCTTTCATACTTTCTAGGTTTTAGATTTATTTTCTACAAGATTGAATATTCCAACTATTCTTTCAGAGTTTTATCAATTTTATTTATTTCAATTGCTTTATTTTTTTAATTATGTTTTAGTTTATTTTGGTATGTTTGATTAGTTTTATTTTCTGATTATAAGATTTGCATGTAGTTGATTAAATTGATGTGATTGATTTATTGATACCTTATTGTCTTCCAATTTTTGATTTACAATTCTCAATTCTTATTTCTTGTGGATTATGACCAATAATTTGTAGGTTTAGTTATTCAGTTTAAAAGAGATATATATTGGATATTTCTAATGATAATATTAAAATTTCACGATTAATATTTTTATTCTACAATTTTCTATTTATCATTATTAATTTGTATTATAAAAATATTTATTGTAAAACTAAATATGATTTTATATTGAATTATAACCTACATCTCATATTAAAAACTGAAGATTAAATTATAGGAGTATATCCTAGTTATAAAATTTTCAATTCTTATTATATAGTTGTAAATTAAATAATGTCATTATATATTATAATTGGTTGATTAAATAAATGAATAAAACATGCAAATTGAACTGATAGTTGTAAGTCTATATAATATATAAATGAGGAGTTTCAATTTAATTTTTTTCCACCAAGATAATAAAATAAATAATTATTATCATTTAAAGTCATGATTTATTTTTTTCCCTCTCCTCGATCATTTCTCTTTTTTTTTGCCATGCTTTGTTTTTTAATACTTTTATTATATATCTATCTGAAGTAATTGGTCTCATGTATGAGACAAATCGCACATATATTTGTGTTGTTGTGAACAACCATAAACTTGGAAGTTGTAATAAAAAAAAATAGTTTGTGTAATTGAAATATCAAATATGTATGAAAATAAAATTAAAACAAGAATTCGAAGGAGACTAAGGGGGGTGTATTCGTTGTGGATTTCCACAGACTTTAAAAAGTCTATGGAATTTAAATTCCATGGAATTCACATAGATTCCAGACGACTTTCAAAGAATTCGTGGTTGGATTTCACCCCGATTTTCACTGATTTTCGAAGACTTTATGGGATAATTTTGGAATTGAATTCCATGAAACCAGCGCCCGCGGAGAACCAGCGCCCGCTAGAAGAGACCCAGCGCCCGCAGAGTCCCAGCACCCGCTGGAAACCCAGCGACCGCTGAGTTCCAGCGAGCGCTGGAAACCCAGCGACTGCTGGGTTCCAGCGAGTACATGGAGAATCGTAGTCTGGATAGATGGTTTCATAGTAAAAACAGATCATACAACATCTTAGGTTCAGTCCACCATGTTGTCCTGGACTGGCCCAAGAGGCTGCAAACTGCAATAGGAGCTGCTCACGGAAGTGGAAATTTTTTTTTTGTTTTCAAAATTGTGTCATGTTTGGCTCCAGCAGCTATATATTTTTTACAGATCTGTGGCCTTAACCCCTCGCATTCTGCTGAATGAGAAATGGGGTTTTACTTTCTTAATTAAAGATTTGATTTTTATTTATTCTTTTTGAATATAAAGTTCTTACTTGACTCTGAATAGACATCTAGAACAAAAGGGTTTACCAAGAACACGATTTGCTCTCTGCCCTTCTTGCTTGCACAGTTCCTGCAAAAATCTATGTGGGGTTTCCTTATTTTGCATGAAAATTGTGCCCAGTTCAAAAAAAATTAAAACTTGCTTTAGACAAGTTGTGATTGTGTTGTTGCAAAGATGATTCATTTGAAGTGGAAAATTTTAATATGGGACAAAGTTGTGGATATATATGATTGGCCAATATATATGTTGGCCATCATTTAAGGGAGACCCACCATGTTTACGAACAAAATGTATGGTCTTGAGTAATTTTCCAGCGATTGAACCCAACGATCGCTGTGGTCAAAGGCTACCCATCAGTGAGAAGACAAATGGAATCCAGCGATTGCTGAGTTCCAACGCTCGCTGGCTTTTTGGCCGCGGGTGCTGGAACTCAGCGCTCGCTTAAAACTTCATGGATTTCAATTCTCGTGGTTCTTGGCCTGATTTCGTCGTGTGTATTTTTTGGATGAAATTCATGAAAGTCATTCCGGATTTTAAGTCAATGGAATAACGAATACACCTAGATTTGTATGGATTTTAAAAAGTCTTGAACGAATACACCCAGATTTATAAGGACTTTTAAAAGTTTTGAACGAATACACCCAGATTTGTATGGATTTTAAAAAGTCTTGAACGAATACACCCAGATTTCTGCAGACTTTTAAAAGTCTTGAACGAATACACCTAGACTTTTAAAATCCATAGAAATCCATCAAATTCCACAATGAATACACCCCCCTTAAGCATGGCGCCCTTTATTTATAACAGCGAACGACGACGTTTCAGCGCCAAAAACAAGGCGGTGCTGTTGCCACCGCCACGTTTCTCTACAAACTACTGCTACTCCGACGGAGAACCCCTCCTCGGTTCCATCTCTCTCACGGACGCACATCGTCACACTTCTTCCACCTTGATTCCGCCACCAAATGGCTACTAGTATGGTTCTCGACGCGAAACCCTCACAGTCCGAACCACCTCCGGCGCGTGCCACGTCCGATTCCGACCAGTCCGCCTACGCTGACGATGACCTCTACACCCGCCTCAAATCGCTGCAGCGGCAGCTCGAGTTCATCGAAATTCAGGAGGAGTACGTGAAGGACGAGCAGAAGAACCTCCGCCGCGAGCTGCTGCGGGCGCAGGAGGAAGTGAAGAGGATTCAGTCGGTGCCGCTCGTCATCGGCCAGTTCATGGAGATGATCGATCAGAACAACGCCATCGTTGGGTCGACTACCGGCTCGAATTACTACGTTCGCATCCTCAGCACCATCAACCGCGAGCTGCTCAAGCCGTCCGCCTCCGTCGCCCTGCACCGCCACTCCAACGCCCTCGTCGACGTCCTTCCGCCCGAGGCCGACTCCAGCATCTCGCTCCTAAGTCAGTCGGAGAAGCCTGACGTTACGTATAATGTGAGTTTGCTGATTAATCGCGATTTTTGAAGTAGGGTTTTAGAGAATTTTGCTTCACTGTCGATGATGGAGTTGCTTAATTTTCTTGTTTTGGGGTTGGATTCAGTGCGATGCTGACGATAATTTTACTAAGTGAGTCAATTGATAATATATGGTGAACATTGATTAACTGCACTATTAATTGAAACATTTATGTATTCGAAGTGAAATTGCGACGAAGTTTTAATAACCTCTGCTTTGGGTTGTGAATTAAACCACGCCTCACGGTTTTCTCTCCCTCAGCTTACAGAAATTTTAATCAATATGAGTCATTAGTGTAACTACTTTCAAATTTTGCAACTGCTGCTATCCAACATTGTCTGCAGAGGTAGATGTCGCTTTTCGTTTTGGAAGGAAAATCTTACAAGACTGAAGGGGTTGAATGAGAAATCATGAGTATCTGTTAGTCTCGGGCTAATTTATCGTTGCCTTAGCATCATATTTATCTTTCAGTAGAGAATTTGGCATGCCATCACCGCTTTGTATCTTTTTTGTATGAATGTTTGAGTACAGCTGCAAAAATAAAGAAACTGATTTATCTGTTTCAACGTTGTCAGGATATTGGAGGATGCGACATTCAAAAGCAAGAAATTCGTGAAGCTGTTGAATTGCCCTTAACTCACCATGAGCTTTACCAACAGATTGGCATAGATCCTCCTCGTGGTGTCTTGCTCTATGGTCCACCTGGTACTGGGAAAACCATGCTCGCAAAGGCTGTTGCTCATCACACTACTGCGGCCTTCATCAGAGTTGTTGGTTCAGAATTTGTTCAGAAGTACTTAGGAGAGGTATGCTGTAAAATCAACCGGTTATATGTGTACGTCATATACTGATCACATATTTGGGGAATGCAAGAGTGATATTTCTTTTGTATGGAACTGTGTCGAGTCATTACATTGATGGAAGGTTCAGATGTTTCATGTGACGTATCTATATTCCCGAAATCATACATGTCCATCCTCAGTTGATGGAAGGTTCAGATGTTTCATGTGACGTATCTATATTCCCGAAATCATGCATGTCCATCCTCAGTTGATGAAGAAATTATGGTACTTTGGAACTATGAATTAGGGAAGCAGCAGAATATTCTCCTGTTGGCTTTGGCTTGTATCTGGTCACTCATGCTGATCACACTTTCGTAGTGCCTTTCATCCATAGAAAAGACAAATAAATGAAACTCATTGTATGCTATTTGGTTTATTTAAGATACAAATGAAGTGATGCTCCATTTTGCAAGTTTGTTATTACGGGGTGTTCAAACAAAGGATTGGACTAATGGCAATATACAATACTATGTTGATGTCTCCTGATATTTGTGTACTTCTGAATTGTTCAAAATGATTGGTTCTATTACCATGTACTTGAAATTGACAAGACTCTTGAACTGATTGGAAAATGTAGGTTAATGTTTTTGTAATGATACGTGCAGGGTCCTCGAATGGTTCGTGATGTATTTCGTCTCGCGAAAGAAAATGCACCTGCCATAGTTTTCATTGACGAGGTAGATGCAATTGCTACTGCAAGATTTGATGCTCAAACAGGAGCTGATAGAGAGGTCCAACGAATTCTCATGGAATTGTTGAATCAGGTAATTTTTTAGGCTTAGTTACGAGTTGATGACACTGATAAGACCATGGCTTCAGATTTTCTATTCATAAGAATGTCACAATTGCAATACTGAACACTTGGTCCAGAAGGGTGTGGTGTCTGAGCTATTCCATGTCTCATCTACCATGATATCCGCATTCTGATAGTTAATTCGATTTGTTTTTTTGCAGATGGATGGTTTTGATCAGACAGTTAATGTGAAAGTAATCATGGCAACAAATCGAGCCGACACATTAGATCCTGCTCTTCTTCGTCCAGGGAGACTTGATCGTAAAATTGAGTTCCCTTTACCAGATAGGCGGCAGAAGAGGCTCGTCTTTCAGGTGATGCTTGAAGAATTATGTTTGTCCCTTGTACTAATTAATCCTTTATTATTTTTTTTCATTTTGGACTTAAAGTTCATCCCATCCCATCCCCTGGAACACAAGTTATCCGCAACGCTGTATTAAAGAGAAACGTTGGTAGTAATGTGAATTAATGCTGAAGAAGTTGCCTCCATTAAAGGAAATTATTTTTCATCATATAATATCAGATGTTGGATTTTGCTATCCATTTGTATTTACAAGTGTTTTCTTCATTTGATATGATTGACCTTGTAGTAAACAGAAATTGCTATTCACATGCAGGTTTGCACTGCCCAAATGAACTTAAGTGATGAGGTGGATTTGGAAGATTATGTGTCCCGTCCAGATAAAATCAGTGCTGCTGAGGTTGGTGATTCTATTTACATGTATAACGTTTCCATATCAACACGTTTTTTGAAGACTAAGCATGTCCTGTATTTGGTTGGATGCTTTTCATTTGGAGCAATATGATTAGGATCAGGTGCAAGTTTTTATGTAGTTAATACAAGTTTGTTTTAAATGTCTCAGATTGCAGCCATATGCCAAGAAGCAGGTATGCATGCGGTGAGAAAGAACCGATATGTAATACTCCCCAAAGATTTTGACAAGGGTTACAGATCTAATGTGAAGAAGCCCGACACCGATTTTGAATTCTACAAGTGATCTGTAAAGGGCATGAGGGTAAATTCTATACATATGCATTATCACCTATATTTGAGCAAATAAGTTATGGAGTTACAGTTTATCTAGTGGCACTTATAGGGTCAGTTGCTGAAACATTAGATCTCAAGTGTCCTTGTCTTGCATATGAAGTCAATCAGATATCGTGCAAGGTAGAATCGTCGATTTGTATGCAAGTGTTTCTGATATAGCTTTATCGCAGCCTATATCGTTATCTTGACTTTGCTTTCTGTGTGCCACCCGTTATGGAATGTTTTGGTAGACAGCGGGCTCTCGCATTATCAGATTTTGGACCACATATTTGTGTAAATGAAATTGTAAGGTGATGCTGAAAATATCTTGGGTTTTATTTGACTTGTCTTATTATGTTTGGCACTTTGAGTGACGTTGTATGATAAATTGCTCCTTCCTGTGGTAAGTTTCTTAGCTCTTGCCCTTTTAAGCTCTGCATTTACACACTAGTTATTGAAGAATATTGTTTGATTGAAGTAGTGGAGATTAGATGTTGAGATCCAATTATATTTATTTCTTTTGCAAATAGGAGATGGTCTAGAAAGAAGCCCATCATCATCCATGTTCTCCCTAATATTAAAAATAGGCAGCCTCACGAAAGCAGCTGTCTAGCAATTTCCCATTTTAAAATTGGAAATATCAAATTAGGGCAAATTGTCATGATCAGAGTGTTCAAGAAATGGGGCCTAGAAGATTCTCGAAATCGCTTGATGACATTAGGGATTTGTTGGGGCGAAAGAATGACATAAATTCTCTAGAATCATTTCAGATTATTCTTTCCAGCGCCCGGTTGGTAGATATTCATCTTTTTATGCCAACCATCTTTTCATATGCTTATAAAGTAGTATATATTTGACAAAATAAGTAATACATTTATTTCTTATCCCACTTTTCATTTCTCACTTTTTAAAAATTGTGTTCCAATTTATGTGAAATTATAAAGAATTGCATGTATTATGAATGTTATTGGTAATTCTATCATCATACCATTTGATTTTGTCGGAGTTGGAATAATGAGTAAAATCTGAAAGGTTGTTTTGCTGGTTGGAAACCCCAGCACGAGATATAGCATATATGTTACCTTCTAATTTTCCATATCAATAATGATTTTGAGACACCTAAGTGTCTAGACACCTAGGTGTTAACCGGGTTTTTTGTGATTTTTTAATTGAACCGGTTTTTTGTTAATTGATGATTTTACTAAAGTATCCAACCTAATTTTACTCTATTTTTTTTCGGTTGTTTTCCAGCTTTTTCGTTTTTAATTGTTTCCTTAATTATAGGTTTTGTTGTTACCTTATTTATCTATTATTTATTTTCAAAAATTTTATAAATCATATAATAATTCGAATTTATGAGTTTTAATTGCAGATTTTTTTTATTTATTTGTTTCAAGATTTTATTATTTAGTTTTCGAAATTAATTTTGTTTTTCGAAATTAATATTTATTTGTTTCAAATTTTTAGTATAATTTATTTTTCGGATTTGTTTTTTTTGCAATTGATATTTTTTCGAAATTAATATTTATTATTATTTTTCGAAAATTATGTTATTTTTATTTATTTTCACTAATTTAGAGATTATCCTAAAATAATCCTAGATTTGATTCCACTAATTTAGAGATTTTAATTTCTCCAAATAATAATCTCAGATTTGATTCCACTAATTTAGGGATTCTCCTAAAATAATCCTAGATTTGTTTTCATTTATATATTTTTTTTCGAATATTAAAAAAAAACATTTCGAAAATGATTTAAAAAACAAAGAACCAAAATAACAAGAAAAATGTGTTTCATTTATAAATTTTTTTCGAATATTTAAAAAAAATCGTTTTCATTTATATAATTTTTTCGAATATTTAAAAAAATTCGTTTTCATTTGTATAATTTTTTCGAATATTTAAAAAAAAATCAAAAATGATTTAAAAAACAAAGAACCAAAATAACAAGAAAAAGGTATTTCATTTATAAATTTGTTTCGAATTTTTTTTTAAAAATCGTTTTCATTTATATAATTTTTTCGAATTAAAAAAATAGAAATAACAAGAAAAAGGGTGGTTGGGGGGGGATTTGAACCTGAGACCTCAATAATATGTGAGTGATACTTTGCCACCTTCTCCGATAGTGGCAACCGCATTACTCAACCGTTAGAAATAATAATAAATTGAATCATACAAAGGGGCATTGTTCGAAAGAATAAATAACATATAATTTACTAAACGTGATATAATAATTATAAACTGAATCATACAAAGGTTATATTTGTCTTTTACTATTTACTTAATTAAACCTAGATGATTAGTTAGTCGTGTGTTAATAATTCCTTTATTATTTACAAGTATTAATCGTACTTAATTATTAGTGGAGAAAAATTAAAAAATCACCATTTTTGAAAAAAATAAATAATAGAATTTTCAAGAAAAATAATACATATGGAAAACAATCTACAATTATTTTTAAGAGAATCCTAAAATAAATGTAAAAAAATGAATAAAATATAGTCGAAAAATATAAATAATATAAATTTTGGAACATATAATATGTGTGGAAACAAATTTAATTGTTTTTTAGGAGAATCCTCATATTAAAGGAAAAAAAAAATAATAATAATACTCCATCCGTCTCACAAAAACATGAACATTTTGTTATTTTGGGGTGTCTCACAAAAACATGAACATTTTCATTTTTATACATTATTTCCTTATTTTTTATCCCTCCTTTTCATACTTATTCACAAAAAAACCATCATGGCCCACCACTACTTTTCCTCAATTAACTTATTACTCTCAAAACACTTTATAAAGTAGGACCCATTTTCCATTCACAATAATATTTAACTAACATTTCTTAAGACCCGTGTCACTTCCATTTGTTCATGTTTTTGTGAGACGGAGGGAGTAATACAATTTTCGAAAAAATAAAATAAAATTACAAAAGAAAAAATAACATAAAGAATTAAAATCGAATATAATACTAAAAAACGGATAAGATCATTTTGGAAAGGATATTCTAATGGAAACAAATCAAAAAGATTAAAACAATTTTCGGAAGAAAAAAAAATTGGCTGAAAATAGAACCCTCAACAATCGAACAAATTTAAAAGAAAACATAGTCAATTCATAAATTTTCGAAAAAAATAAAATAAAATTCGAAAAACAAATGATATAAATTAAAAAATATATATTTTCGAAAAAAAAATTATTTTCTGAACAATAAAAAAATAATATATGCAAAAATAATTACTATAGGATTATGTTTACAACAATTCATAATTTCATCGAACAAAAATAAATCTCAGAAATAAATAAATAAATAAAAATTTGAAAAAAATTATAAAATTTTCATTTTTCAGAAAAAAAAACAATTTTCGAATAAACAAAAAAATAGGGAAAAAAACTAAAATACTAAATAAATAGGATAAGATTAAAAGTAGTTGAGGAATTTAAAAAATGATATTTTAATATAAAAATAACAAAATTCGAAAAAATAACAATTAAAATAATATATATTTTTCAAGAAAAAAAATTTTGGCAAAAAAAAACGGCAAACAATACTGAAAAAAACAAAAATACAAAAAAAATTAGAGTAGATTATAAATATTTGAGAAATATAAGGAAAGGATATTTTAGTAAAACCATAAATTAGCAAAAAATCGGTTCAATCAAAAATCCACATAAAAACCGGTTAAAACCTAGGTGTCTAGACACTTTGGTGTCTAAAAATCACTACTCTTTGCATATATAGGGATAATTTTTTGAAAAATAAAGTTCAAATGTTGGCGTGCAAAGGGATTGGTTTTTCTTATAATGAGAGAGAATCATTTTCGAAAGCACCCAACTGAATTGCTTCGAATTCGTTTGTTTATATTGTATAAAATGCAGATAGGGAATTGGTTTGTCATCCATAAAGAGTAATGATGTGTAACGTTTCATGTTTTCGTGTGAAATATGCACGTCTCGTGTAAAGGAGAATCGGTAGTGATATGACCCTATTTTTACGCTTTTTGTGACATGTCAATTTGGTGGAACTCACTTGGTCGGCCAACTGCTCATCATGACCATGTGGATAAACATTGTAAAATTAAATATTTTACATCAATAGTTGGGGCGAAATTATTTTGAGCAATTCAATCCTTTATGTTTTTATTTATAATTTATAAATAAATAGTTTGTTCGATTTACAGATGACTAACAAACTGTTAACAGAAACTGGCAAATAAAATGTGTGGGGGATTTTTGAATGGCAAACAAGGTATTGGTTTTATTAACTCTTAGGTGTGGTCAAGGGTAACTACAATTACATTATGTTACAACTTCATTATGTTGTGATAACTACAGTCAGATTATGTTACAACTTAATTATGTTGCGACTTGATGTCTTTCAATAATTTATCTTGTGCTTATATGCGATGCTTTCCCTTTATTTTTATTTATTGTTTTATTGTTTTATTTTTATTTGTTTGTTGTCTTAACATAGAACTTTTTGTATTATACTGTCTCTTTTCGTTTGTCTGCTCCACTTTTTTTTGGCTGAGCTTGGTAGTTGGACATTGAGCTTCATTCTGTTCCAACTTCTTTGTTATTTTGTGGTAGGAAGGTATTCTTTCATGCTTTCTAAATTTCTCCTCCTATTTTTTCATATATATACACAGAAATAAAAATAAAATAAAAATTGACACATGGTGGAACCATGTGGACTCGTGTTTCTCTCTCTCTCTCAAATTAAGACAATTAAATTAAATTGTACTTCCTCCGTCCCACCAATCTTGAGCCACTTTCCTTTTTCAGTCGTTCCACGAATCTTGAGTCATTTTCTTATATGATAAAAAATTTTATCTTTATTCACCTTTTCACTTTTTCATCTACCACACGTAACACACTAAATACTAGTATTTTCTTAATTTTCGTGTCGAAAAGAATTGTCTCAAAATTTGTGGGACGAAAGGAGTAAAACTTTCGGTTTCTTGGTGAATGATTTTCGTGCTATATTTTATACTTTATATATTTATGTGTGTTGAGTTACTGGAGTATCATATCACATTATGCATGTAAAATGTTATGTGAAGTATAATACGAAAAATGTATGAGAGGATCTCTTCTCATAATAATTATACACTTAGGGTGTGTTCACTTTTATGCCTTTAAATGTCTCCTTTCTTATCTTATATTTTACACAAAAGAGAAGTTCACTATTTTTCCTTCCTTATTTTTACTTCAAAGAGGGATAACATTATCCTTCCATATTATCCCTTATTTGTAGTGAAAAAGAGGAGGAATGAGTGAAGGTCAAATTCTATTTTGTAGGAAATGAGGAAAAAGAAATGAAGGATTTAAATAGTAAAATTTTGTTTATCCCTCTTTTTTCTCATGATAAATTTACAATCAAAGAGGACACACAAGGAAAAACCACAAGAAAGTTCTGTTTTTCTTCATTTAATTAAGAACTTGAAACCATTGTTAGATTTGGAAGTATGGACATGCCAATAAATATTAATCTGCGGACTACTATAAAATACACATACATATATAGCTCGTTGATTTTGAATACATATCATTTAGAGGACACTTCAAAATTATTGATTTAAATTGAATAGTGTTATTTGGACAAAATTTGTCCGGACAAAAAAATGTTAAATATTTTAAAAAATTGATTATATAAAAAGTTTGGTTCAAATTTAAAAAGGATTTAGTTAGTTTTATTGTTTTCTCCACATTATAGATTTTTTTTTTTGTAATTTTTCAACAATTAGTTTGTTTTTTACTATGTTACTCCCTCCGTCCACCAATTCTTGACTCATTTTGCCATTTTCGTCCATCTACCAATTCTTGACCCATTCTATTTTTAGTAATTTTTTCACCCGCAATAAGGTGGGACCCTCATTCCACTCACAACATACTACACCAATTTCTTAAAACTCGTGCCATTAGCAAATAGGTCAAGAAATGGTGGACGGAGGAAGTATTTTTTTTGTACTTAAAAATAATAAAAATTTAAAAAATATAAAAAAGTACAAAAAAACTACATTATGGAGAAAATAATAAAAATAATTAAGTTTTTTTTAAATCAAAATTTTTAAATAAATATATATTTTAAAATATTTAATAATTTTTCGAGTGAATATATTTTGTGCCAATAGTATTGTTTTCAATATATGTTGTTGTAACTAGGCATAGTGCACAGGAAAATCAAATATAGCATGATTGCAGAGAGACAAAGAAGGTTTGTGACAAAATGTTCCTTTACCTTTTTTTTTTTTTGAGGAAATGTTCCTTTACCTTTAAACAAACAAATACAATTATTAGTTTGACTCTATGACACCTAATTAACTAACCCCTCACCCAATATTTTATAGTATTTTTTGCACCAATTAGAAATTCAAGTATCTGTTGCATTAATTGTCAAATTAAAATTTAAAGTTGACTATATTTTCTAATTGTTATTTGCATTTTCTTAGTTCAAAAAAATATTCATGACATTCCTTGTACCACAAATCACTAATTGTCAGTATTTGTTTTTTCTTTAAATTCAAAAAATATATTCTATGGCATTCCTTATTATACCACAAATCACTAGTAGAAACTAACGATTTCAGACTCCCCAAATATCATAACATGTTACCTTTAAAAATTATAATTTGAAAAGTTTGGTCATGCTCCCAATATGCCTTTTTTTTTTTTTGAAAGTAAATATGAAATCTTCATTCAAGGGTAAGGAGTACAACAAGTACTCAAATTGATGATAGTTCTTACACTCTTGATATCATTAATATACGAGTAAAGAGAAAGAAGAACTAAAGACTTGTCGGCATATAATCGAGAGCATGTGAACTCCAATCATGCAGAAATTGGTACGAGCTCCAATTGAAAATCTCTATTAGTACTTCATTATTATGTAGCATCTTTTATTATAAATACGAGCTATAGCCATATGCAAAATATTGTGTACAACCGGTCGCATAGCCTGCGACGGGTTCGCCCGGCCCAACCCAGTTACTTAAAATATAAAAGCTTTTTTTTCATTTTTTTCTCACTTTCTTCCTTCCCCCGCCCCCTATTCGATTAGGGTTTCTTTTCTCTTTTCTCTCTCTTCCGATTCCGCCTCTCTCTCTCTCTCTCTCTTCTTTCTCTCTTTCGTTTTTCTTTCTATTAATTAAAGGAATGGATAGTGGCTACAGCAGTGGGTTTAACAGGAAAACATCGTTAAACAGTGATTTTCTTCGTTGGACAAAGAGCACTTCTACTGGATCCAAGATTTCTCATCATCATCAACAAACTAATCCCCACCGTCTATTTAGTATTGGAGATGATGATGATGATGCGGGGCCCACCAATGAGATGGCGTTCGGAGGTGGCACCACTCCCCCTGCAGGTGTCCTAAAAATAAAATAAAATAAAATAAAAACTCTTGATTTTTTTTTTCATGATTTAGAAGATGGATGATTTAGCTGGAGGAGTGGCGTCGACGGGTTTTCCATTCACAGGTGCGCAATGGAAAGAATTGGAGAGACAAGCTATGATCTACAAATGCATGATTTCGTGTGTTCCTGTGCTGCCGCATCTTCTCTTCCCTCTTGATTCCGCATTCTCCTGTAAATACTGTAAATACAGTATTTATTTTCATTCTCCCATTCCACCTTCAATCTCTGCACATTATTAACTATGTAATTGCTTCAGGCAGTACAAGCTGCCATCTTGAATGGTGAAGCCAATACAAGGTGAAGCATCTAGTTATCTTGGATGTAAGTTTGTAACTCCGTTGTCGCTTGGTATTGGGGTTGCTTGAGATGTGACGAATGTAATTATTCCAAGGAATACAACTATATATCCCTACAATAATCATCAATCATCAATCTTTGCTGTTTTTTTGTAGAGAATGATTTAGGTGAAAATCGACCCATCGCATAGTATGCGACGGTCGTACCCAAGACCAACTGATAGCAATATGCTAAGAAAATTAATGATTTAACCAAATTTTATTTTATGAAAAAATTTAATTACTTTCCATGTGCAGAACCTTACTGTTTTCATATACATAATGTGTAGATTCATAATTTTTCTAAACAATTTACGATGGTTCATAGTTAATTACCATAAAATATACAGCTAGTATTGCACACTCACACGAATAAAAGATTCAAGATATACCATAGCATATAACTAAAAATAATGTTATCGTCACACTAGTGGGGCCCATCCCGTGACACTGAGCGTTGTATTAAATGTACAATTCGTACATTTAATTAAATGTGTACATTCTGTATATTGACTAAAAAGCCCCATTATTTGGCTACTCATTTCGTTATTGGCGGACCAAGAAATAAACGCCAACCATAAATTCCATCTCTTATTGAGACAAATAATTTTGACCATGGAGTATACACATAATGTCATAATGTCAAAATTTATAATCATGGTTGATATTTAGTTCAAGTTATTAATTTTCTTTTCAATGTTATTTTTGTTCTAACATCCATTAATTTTTATTGTGATTATTAAACTTACAAATTACATAAATATTGAAGCTCGATAAATTCTCTTTTCACTTTAGCTTCAAACATATGAATAAAAAAATGAACGAAGCTTTATCTTTAATGTAATAAATTTGATAGCCTCAATAATAATTTATAAAGTATTAGGATAAAAATAGTAATATTTGAAAAAGAGAAAAAAAGTACTGACATGAACTATATATCAACCACACATTGATTCATATAAATAATATGTATGTATTGTGGGATAAACCTAATAAATAAACACGTGATGTGCACGTGAGATCACTTATTTCATTCTTGTATATAAAAGAAATAAATACATCAAGCATTCGCGTGAGTTTATTCAATTTGTATTAATTATTTATTAAATCTTTTTGAAATTCGAAGTGTCTGAAGTTATGATAGACTTTTAGATAATTTAGTAACAAAAATTCCTAAAAGAAACAAGTTATTTTCAGTTCCTTTCTCAGAAAAGGATTTGACTATTCATCCTTATTTTAAAATTGTTCACTTGACTTATTAGCATTATTAAGCAATATTTGAAATTATCTTTTGAGAACCTAATTGTCCCATTGAAACACAGTTTGACGAGATCGGTAAATTTATCATATGTTAAGGACTAAAGAGAAAAGGTTTAAATGAGGTGAGGTCAATGATGAGAAAATTGCCCTTTTTCGTACACAAACACTCAATTTTCTATGAGAAATGATAAAAAGAAAAAGAAAAAAAGAAAGATGGACATCTAAATATTTTGGGTTAATTTATAGTCTCGGAATAAAATAAATACAACGTCATTTTCCATGCAATATGCAGCTCTAATAATAATATTTATTTCAATGAGACCACACATGTCACATTCAACATTACCTTTTTTTTATTGATTTGCCACACCTTTATGAATACCCGTTTGTCTTAATGTTCTCAAAAAAGGGATGTCCTAATTAGTGATAGATATAATACTAGTATATGTTAGTAAAATACATATTTGTAAAACAATTCATCTAATACACACGAAAGTGACATTAATACTAAAAGATATATACTAATTAAATAAAGTTAAATATGAAATTATTATACCCTGCCGTTGACCATTATGTCAAACACTGTCTAAAGTCCAACCTTTGAAAAAATATTTGATAGAGGCGAAAAAAAATCTACATTTTAGGTTTTTTTTTTTATTGTTTTACGGAATCTACTTTTTAGTTTTTACAATGGTTAACGCTAATTTAACAAAAAAATATATTGTACAATAACAAATGGCCTTTCAATTAATTTGCTATTCAGACACGATTTTAAAACATCTCATTTAAGATCAAATTTTTCCATAGGTCGCGATTTTGACACTCCAAAATATTTTATAATGTCTGACGTGACAAAATAAAGGTCCGAAAAAATTTAAAGATATCTACAAATAATAAAATAAAATTTAATTAAAATATTAAAAAATCCTTATCCAAATTATAAACCGCCTGAAACGTCATACAATATTTGATAATTATCTCGAAAAAAATGACACTAATACTAGAAGAAAGAGAAAATCGTAAACGAAGTCCGCCATTTCATTTTCATCTGAAATGTACATTATTTGATAATTAACTCGAAAAATATAGTGGAGTACTACTTTAGTCTCTTACTTCGTATACTAGAAAGAGAATGTTTTACGACGCTTTGTCATTTTCATCTCTCTCTCTCATACACACTAAAACCCCATCCTACCCTCCACCCACTCCCTAGTCCCTCCCTCAGTGGTTGAGTGAATCAACTTCACTCACTGACTCTTGCCCACCTCACACTCCCACACACCCACACCATTCCCTCTCTTCAATTTTTCATTTTCCATTTCCAGCTCACTTTCAAGAAAAAAAATAACCTGCTCAAAGTTCTGCCCAAAACCATTTCTTGGTACGTTTACACCCCCGGATCTTCGAATTCCCCAATTCATGGTGTGAATTCTTGAGTAAAATGCTGTTGCAAATGCTGGTGCTTCAGCCAGGCTTATTATGTAAGCTTCAATTCTCTCTCTCCGCAGCATTCATTAGCTTCAGTTTGGAGTTTGCAAGAAAAGGTTCGGATTTTGACTTCCAAGCTCATCATTCTTGATAAACTCCCCTCTTCAGCATTCTTGGAATTTTGTGCTGAAGATTCTGGATTTTCTGGGCTCCTCGGCATGCTTCGAGGTAGTCTTGCAAACCCCCTTCTCCCTAACTATGTATGTGTGTGTGTTTTGTTTCTTGCCAATTTGGTTAGTTCTAGGTAAGGGTGTTTAGTGGCAGATCTGAGTCAGAGAGATTTGTACTTGTTGCAGAGTTTGCAATGTTAGTCCTATTTTGCTTAAATAATTACTGAATCACTGCATGTTTTTGCTGCATTTGAAACTGCTTGTAAATTGCAATTGCTTGCCTGTTAAATTGAGTGATACAATCTTATAATTACTGTATTGTGAAGATAATATGGGACTGCATTGTTATACATCTAACCCAAAATAGCCCATATTTATACTCTGATTCTCTTCAACAATGTTCTTTAGGATTCTGTTTTCGTGCTTTCTTCTTTTTGTTATGCTTTGTGTGTGTGAGTGTGTTCCTTTTATCGGGGGGGGGGGGGGGTGATTTGAAGTTGCCATCTCTTACAGAAACCGTGCATATCTTTTCTATGTTATTGTGCTTCGATTAAGGATATTATGGATTTGTGTGGAATGTGGAAGTTGAATTTTGTTGGCTGTTTGTTCTTTTAGATTGTGGATACTTACTCTTCATGTAAAATTTGGTTAATGATTAAGTCTGCTTTTTTCCTTTTGTTCTTCCTTTTTTGGCCACTACCAGCAGTTACTAATCCACTTTCTTACAGAATAAGCTTGTTAGATTACTCTGAGTCAGCTAGAAGATTGTTGTTAAAAGACCACATGACTTTGCCTTTTCGTTGCCACGCCCTTTTCTTTTGGTGTTTGTTTCCTTTTCAGCTATTCAACAACTTCTTCTTTTGTAGACATTTGTCAACAACATGCTTTGCTTTTGATGTGTGGAGCGTGGTGGATACCTCAAATTTTAGCACCAAATGCTTTTTTATTGGTGATTATTCGGTAGCTAAAAAAGAAAATGTCTCTTAAACCATCTTGACCACAATGAGAAATTCAAAATTTTCTACTTTGTTAACAATTATGCATGCTTGTGAGTTTTGCCTCTCAAAGGCAACGTCTTCTTTTTGCCAGCTGTAATAAAGTAATCATGTCTTGAGTTGAAAGTGCTGCATCATATGAGATGCTGCCTTTGTGAAAAAGACATGAGTATCATTGTGCTGGTGGTGAAGTAATGTATTAGATTTCCTTTAAGCTTCATGTTTATAACTGATAACCACATAATGCTCTTCGATACTAGCTCGCGAGTGCACTGTCTTTCGTGCAGAAAAAGGTTTTTCTCGTTAGAACGTATTTGTCTTCTTTTATTTCTTGATTCCTCAACGAGCTGCTTTACATTTATAGCTTGGATTGAGTCATTGACTGCTAATTATGTTAATTTCGTCTTCACTTACCTTAACATGGATACTCATAAACTAAATTTGCTTTTCTTTCAGGAAAACTTCATTGCTCGAAGTGTTTGAATGCTTGGGTGAGTTTTCTAATGAAACGCTGCTCTTCCCATGTAATGCTATGTCCTCTCTTGATCATTATCGCACTTTTGCCTCTGGCCTGCGGTGACTTGAGCTCAGACAGTCAAGCCCTTCTGGCATTTTCGTCAACCATACCTCATGGCCGGAAACTCAACTGGAATGCTGGTTCCCCTATCTGCACAACGTGGACAGGAGTCAATTGCAGTACAGATGGCAATAGTGTGGTTGGTCTACGGCTTCCAGGTATCGGACTTACTGGTCCGATTCCCTCAAACACTATCGGGAAGTTGGATGGCTTGAGGGTTCTAAGCTTTAGATCTAATCGTCTTAGTGGTAACCTTCCTTCTGATATTCTTTCGCTCCCTTCCCTCCGCTATGTCTTCCTCCAAAACAACAACTTCACTGGCGAAATTCCATCTTCGCTTCCTCCTCTACTTGCGGTTTTGGATCTCTCGTTTAATTCATTGACCGGAAGCATTCCACTAACGTTTCAGAATCTGACACATCTTACAGCCTTGAGCCTCCAAAACAATTCTCTCTCCGGTCCTATTCCTGATCTAGACCTACCACATCTCAAACGTTTAAACGTAAGCTACAACCGGTTCAATGGCAGCATTCCATCTTCTTTGAATAAGTTCCCGAATTCTTCATTCATTGGAAACTCTCTATGTGGACCGCCTCTCAGTCCTTGCTTCCCTATTTCACCACCTTCTTCCGCCCCCACTGCTCCATTTCCGCCAACAGGGAGACAAACGTCTACGAAGAAACTATCGTTGGGAGCTATAATTGCTATTGCAGTGGGAGGTGCAGTACTGCTATTTCTTGTGGCTCTAATTTTATTCCTGTGCTGCTGTAAGAGGAAACAGAACGAAGAGGGCGTTGCCCCCAAAATCAAGTCTTCTGGTGTCGGGAGAACTGAGAAACCAAATGAAGAGTTTGGTAGCGGGGTGCAAGAACCCGAGAAAAACAAGCTAGTTTTCTTTGAAGGGTGTTCGTATAACTTTGATCTTGAAGATTTGTTGAGGGCCTCAGCCGAAGTGCTGGGAAAGGGTAGTTTTGGGACTGCATACAAGGCAGTGCTGGAGGAGTCGACTACGGTTGTTGTGAAAAGACTCAAAGAGGTCATCGTGGGGAAGAAAGACTTCGAACAGCAAATGGAAGTAGTCGGGAGAGTAGGACAGCACCCGAATATTGTCCCTTTACGCGCTTACTATTACTCCAAGGATGAAAAGCTCTTGGTCTATGATTACTATCCTAATAGTAGCTTGGCAAGTCTTTTGCATGGTACTCTCTCTCTCTCTCTCTCTCTCATATAGTGTATATTTAGTAAACTTCGTAACACCCTTTTTATCTATGACTTAATCTGCTATTCCTATCTATATCAAACAGGAAACAAGGCTTCTGGCAGAGCTCCACTTGATTGGGATTCAAGAGTGAAGATAACCCTCGGAGCTGCAAGAGGGATTGCTCATGCGCATGCCGTTGGTGGCGCAAAATTCACTCATGGAAACATCAAGTCCTCAAATGTCCTCCTCAACCAAGATCTTGATGGTTGTGTATCTGATTTTGGCCTTGCTCCTCTCATGAACTACCCTGCTACCGCATCACGGCAGGCGGGGTACCGCGCTCCGGAGATCATTGAAACACGAAAACACACTCATAAATCAGATGTGTACAGCTTCGGAGTGATCCTGCTTGAGATGCTGACGGGCAAGCAGCCGATCCAGTCTCCCACACGGGACGACATTGTTGATCTCCCCCGGTGGGTTCAGTCAGTCGTCCGGGAGGAGTGGACGGCCGAGGTCTTTGATGTCGAGCTCATGAGGTTTCAAAACATCGAAGAAGAGATGGTGCAAATGCTGCAGATCGCCATGGCTTGTGTTGCCAAGGTGCCGGACATGCGCCCCACCATGCACGACGTCGTTAGAATGATCGAAGAGGTACGACAGTCCGACTCTGAGAACAGACCATCTTCTGATGAGAATAAGTCCAAGGATTCAAATGTGCAGACCCCTTGATTCTTCCCATTCTTCTTGTTCAACTTCAAGAATGCCATTCGATTTTTATGCTCCCCGTGCCACCCTCGGCTCCGACTCGGAGCCGGTGGCCGGAGGTGCACGTGTTTAGTGAGAGTGTGAATGTGACTCAGGTCATTGAACTTCATAGCCATGTAGTTTTGTAGATTTATTTATGTTTCCTTAACAACTCTTGAGATTGTCTTGTTTCTTTCTTGTACACCATTCAACTTCAACAGCTATTACATTACAAATTGTTTTGTACTAATTTGAATCAAAGATTTGTTCGCTTCATCTCCAGATTTTGCTGTGGGTTACTGAATTACTAGTTTCATCACTGATACTTTTATAGGGCATATTTTAAAATACATAAAAATTCATGTGAGATCAACATGACTGTAAGATTGATTAAATAATTTACTAATTGTAATTGGAGCTTTTTTTTTTTTTTTTTTTAAATTGAAGGACTCGTGTCTTCTCTCTGTAAAAGTGAATGATTTAAATGTTGGACAAATGATTTTTTTTTAAAAAAGAGAAATAGAAAACACGAGGGAACGCTGTTTAGAAGAGTGGATTCAAAGCTTAAAAAAACGCATTTGGCCTTTCACCCGAAACAACAAGAAACCCCCAAACATAAAGAGATCCACTCGAGAATAGTCGAATCTCAAAGAATTATGTTCAATTCTTCATTCAAATCTTCCAGTTTTGACATTGCTTCTCTACCTTTTCACTCATTTCCTCTACCCACATCCAATTTTCGTAATGTCAGCCACCAAATCCAAATGAGGCACTTTTCACGCAAACCCAGATCCAATTTTGATAATGTCAGCCACCGAGATGATGCTATAGCTCTATTTGAGGAAATGGTGAGAATGCATCCCCGCCCTTCTGTTATTGATTTCACGAAATTATTGAGTGCTGTAGTGAAGATGAAACAACACTCTGTCGCCCTTCATCTGTTGGTCAAAATGGGCATCGGAGTCAATATCTCTAAGGATAGATTCCGCAATATCTGCACAACTAGCTACTCGTACAGTTGGAAAAGGTTAGTAGCATGCTCAATGGCAACAAGCAGAATGAAGATATCACAAAAAAGGAAAAGGTCTTATTTTCTCATCTGTGCTTACAGCTTCAGGAAGATGTTGGCAGCAAGAGGTTCATCATTAGAATCATCTTCTTCATCCCCACTTAAACAATCACTATCATCAGAATCAATGAGTTCATCGGGGTCAGTTGTCAAGGTATCTTGATCATCTTCAGAAGCTAAAAGCCTAAAACCTAACATGAAAGCCACCAACTTAACATAGCAACAGATACCAAATACACGTGATGTTAAAAGGTGTAATGTTAATGGATCATAGTTGAGTTTGATTTTTCTAATCTCGTAGGCATGTTTGGTAACTGATTATAACCATTGCTCATGAGAAAAGATGAATCGCCACAAACAAGCAAATTGGCCAAAAATCAAGCCTTTTATTCCAAATAAACAAATATGTTGAATGACCAGGTCCAGATGGGTTCTTCGACGTGCAGAATTGTTAGACCTTCTAGGGCAGAGAATATATTTTTGTGATTAGCGGCTTTAACCTCTCGTTCTGGGGACTTCATTAAGAAGTATTCGTCTTTCAATTAACTTCCTGTTGATTCGCTTTCTTTACTCTACCAATTTTGGTCCGACCTGCCGGATTCCACCATGTCCACACAGAAGGAACGTCTCGAAGAGGTAGAGAAGACAGCGAAAGATTTGCAGTCCGCTGTTGGCTTGCTTGCGGGCAAAGTCGATGGATTGGAGAGTTCTCTGGGGACTGTTGAGACTACTCTCGCTACTCACTCCAAACAGTTTGCGGCAATCCTTGCTAAACTCGACGCCATGGGAGGCCGTAGTGAAGGCTTTCTCGAGGGAAAGAAAGGTTCGACCGATTCGACGGGGGAAACGTCAGATGTGCAGACAGGGATTTTACCCCATCGCATGGCTTGCACAGGCTGAGCAGTACTTCTTGGTTCACCGCACTGCTATGGCAAATCGCGTGCAGCTGGCACTTATCGCCATGTCCGGCAAGGCGATGTTCTGGGCACAGTGGGTTCTTCGACGTGCCGCCTCCATTCCTTGGAATCAATTCATAAAGGAACTCGTAGAACGTCTATCAATGCCTACAAAGCCATGCATCTAACTCGACAAACAGGATCCCTGGAGGACTACTTATCATTGTTTGAGGAACGAGTGTCGTTTCTGCCCCCAGAGCAATATTTGGGGATGTTCCTAGGAGGGTTACAAACTTCCATCCGAGATCGGAGATGACAGATGTCTTTGCTACCAGCGCGTTCTAGCAAATCGCCTGCTGCTCCCCCGCCACGATCAAATTTTCCACTGGGAAATTCTTCCAGACCTACTTCGACCTTTCAGAGGTCGTTCGCAAATAGCGGGCAGGCTGCGGTTTCATCTCCAGCCCGACTTCCACACTCGACAACGGGACCCACTAACTCACCCATATTTCAGAATTCTCGGCGTCTATCCCCAGCGCAACAGGAGGAATACCGTGCTAAAGGCAAGTGTTATCGTTGTGCTCTTCCGTACAGCCCGCTTCATAAGTGTCCTGCCAAATCCTTAGCGGTCCTTCTGGAGGCCGAAGAGGATGAACCGGTGGCCGACGGGGATGATAGGGAACAAGAACTAAAAGAGGAAACTGACGGGGCGGAGACTATCATGGAGTTGCAACACTTACAACTCTCCAAAATGTCTTCCAGTGGGTTTGATGGTGCACAGACTCTTAAGTTGTTTAGCCAAATCGAAGGACGTCGCCTCCTAACGATGGTCGACAGTGGGGCGAGCCACTGCTTTATCTCCGATCAGTCATCAGGCTACTCGTGCCTTGCAACTTCCTGTTGACTCGGCAGCCGAGTTTGCAGTCGTATTGGGAGATGGTACCAGGGTGACCTCCCAAGGAGTATGTAAGGCAATACCCTTCACCATCGCGGATCAATTGTTTCATATCACTTACTATGTTTTTTCATTGCGCAGTGTCGACGTTATTTTGGGTGTATCTTGGCTAGCTCAACTAGGTGATGTGACTGCCAACTGGGCAAAGCTGTCGATGGAGTTTGTGGTAAACGGGCAACAAATTTGTGTGCGTGGGGATCCCTCACTAACGAGGCGGGCGTGTGAGCGGTCAGAATTGTGCTCCCTCGAGCTTGGCGACGATGCATGGCTACTCTGGGCCATGGAGGGTGAAGGTGCTATGTCATTTCTGACTTCACCATCCCTAACCGCAGCCCAACAAGATGACTTGGGAAAATTGATTTTAGAATTTTCAACTGTGACGCAGACTCCGACGGGTTTACCACCATCACGACAGAGTGACCATCGAATTGTGCTGCAGGAGGGTGTTTCTCCCGTTTCTGTTCGTCCTTACCGTTACAATCACTCTTAAAAGGACGTCATGGAAAAGCTAGTAGCCGAGATGTTAGCAGCCGACATTATTCAGCCAAGTTGCAGCCCCTACTCAAGCCCGATTTTGCTTGTACGTAAGAAGGACGGGTCTTGGCATTTTTTTGTAGACTATCGCGCTTTGAATAAGGTCACAGTGCCTGACAAATACCCTATCCCAGTCATTCAGGAACTGCTTGATGAGCTTCACGACGCCAGATGGTTCAGTAAGCTTGACCTACGCGCCGGCTACCACCAGATCATAATTGCACCAGAAGACGTTTCTAAAACTGCATTTCGGACTCATTCAGGCCACTATGAATTCCTTGTCATGCCATTTAGACTTACTAATGCCCCGGCTACATTTCAGTGCCTCATGAATGACATATTCCAGCCTTTTCTCCGGAAGTTCGTGCTCGTATTTTTTGATGACATCCTTATCTATAGCACCTCATGGTCGGACCATCTGCGACATTTGCAACTAGTACTCACTATTCTTAGTAATCACTCCTTAGTAATTAACCCGCAGAAGTGTGTGATTGGGCATTCACAAGTCGAGTATTTGGGTCATATTGTGTCCAGCAAGGGCGTGCAAATGGATCCTTCTAAAGTTGGAGCGGTTTTGAAGTGGCCAACACCCACATCCCTCCGAGGGTTACGTGGTTTTCTCGGTCTCACGAGTTACTATCATCGCTTTATTTGCGATTATGGCAAACTTGCGGCCCCATTGACAGCATTGTTAAAAAATGATGGTCAGAAATCGTGGCACTGGCTTTCTGAGGCCGAGGCTGCCTTTCAAACCCTCAAACAAGCATTGACTACCGCTCATGTTCTGCACATGTCAGATTTTTCTCGACCCTTTGAGTTTGAATGTGATGCATCAGGGCGAGGGATCAGAGCCGTATTGATGCAAGAGCGACAACCCATTGCATATTTTAGCAAGAGTTTATCTGGAAGATTACTATCCAAGTCAGCATATGAAAAGGAACTCATGGCGCTAGTCCTCGCAGTCCAACACTGGCGGTCTTATTTATTGGGGCGGAGATTTGTGGTCCGTACAGATCAAAGGAGCCTTAGATAATTGTTATCGCAAACTTCCACAACCCCAGCTCAGCAGAACTGGGCAGCCAAACTGTTGGGATTCGATTTTGAAATAACCTATAAGGAAGGGCGACTGAATAAAGCAGTAGATGCCCTTTCTCGT
Source organism: Salvia miltiorrhiza (assembly GCF_028751815.1). Lineage (NCBI taxonomy): Eukaryota > Viridiplantae > Streptophyta > Magnoliopsida > Lamiales > Lamiaceae > Salvia > Salvia miltiorrhiza. The sequence goes on from NC_080393.1 coordinate 6,833,194, forward strand.
CGAGATGAGGAAGTGGAGCTAGCGGCGGTCACAGCACCACATTGGCTAGATTGGAGCTCACTTCAAGACGCCGTGAAGGCAGATCCGCGGCTGTCTCGGATCATCGAGGCACTTGAAGCAGGCCAGGAGGCGCCAAAACATTACAGTTACTCGCAGGGTACGTTGTTTTATAAAGGCCGAGTTGTGCTGCCCGCTGACTCGCCTTGGATTTCAAAACTCTTTACTGAATTCCACGCAACCCCTTCGGGTGGTCATTCGGGAGCTTTCAGGACTTATCGTCGGTTGGCTGCAAATCTTTATTGGACTGGAATGATGAAGTCGATCACTTCATTGGTGGCAGCTTGTGATGTTTGCCAGCGGAATAAGTATGAGACGAAGAGCCCCGCGAGTCTGCTAAATCCACTTCCTATTCCAGATCGAGTGTGGGAGGATATTAGCATGGATTTCATTACAGGACTCCCTCGTTCTGGTGGATTTGACTGCATTCTTGTCGTAGTGGATCGTCTTTCCAAATATTGCCATTTTATGGGGCTGCGTCACCCATTTACAGCAAGGACTGCGGCAGAACTCTTCGCTCGAGAGGTGGTGCGATTACATGGAATGCCGGGATCTATCGTGTCTGACCGTGATCCTATATTTTTAAGTTCATTTTGGAGAGAGTTGTTTAAGAGAACGGGTACTACCTTGCGCATAAGCTCGGCCTACCATCCAGAGACAGATGGGCAGACGAAGGTTATGAATCGTTGTTTGGAAACTTATTTGCGTTGTTTTGCGTCGGAGAGACCAAAAAGCTGGGGAAAATGGTTGGCTTGGGCAGAGTTTTGTTTTAATACTGGATTTCAGTCAAGTGCCGGAATGACTCCATTTGAAGCTGTCTACGGCAGACCACCACCAGCCCTCATTCCGTTTTTACCTGGGAAGTTCGTGTGCAGGCCTTAGTAGATTCTCTTCGAGAGAGGGATGACATATTGGCTTAATTGCGGGTACATTTAGAGCGAGCACAACAACGCATGCTTCGCGAGGCTAACAAGCATCGCCGTCCTTTAGAGTTTCTAGTGGAGGACAAGGTCTACCTCAAATTCCGTCCTTATAGGCAGCAGAGTTTATTTTCACCCGCGCATGCTAAGTTGGCGCCGCGTTTCTTTGGGCCATTTGAAGTGGATGCACGGATTGGGGCAGTGGCGTACCGATTGAAACTTCCTGTGGGGTCCAAGGTGCACCCGGTCTTCCATGTTTCCTTGCTAAAACCTGTTGTCGGTCAGGTGACTGCCTCCCCGACCCTACCAGAAGAGCTGCTGGCAGTGGATCCTCCATATCTTTCGGATGCTGTAACACAGCGCCGTTTCTTACAACGTAACGGGGCTGAGGTGGAGCAGGTCTTGGTTCAGTGGCAAGGGTTAGGTCCAGAAGAGAGTTCGTGGGTGGATGTTGCAGAGATGAAAGGGCAGTTTCCGAATTTCAGCCTTGAGGACAAGGCTGTTTCGCCGAAGAGTGCAATTGATAGTGGAGCACGGAGTGGCGGCATAAAATTTTATACTAGACGCAAGTCTGGGGCTCCTGCAGTCTAGCTGGAAGATTTGAACTATAATTATCTTTTTATTTATTGTTTATTATGTTTTCTTGTTGGTTAAGTTTTGCGGGCCTCTATCTTCTACATGGGCCTTAGTAGGAGTTAGTATTTATTAGGCCTTCCCTGCAGAATTAGGGTAGAGAATATATTTTTGTGATTAACGGCTTTACGTTGTGACAGTACCTCTCGTTCTGGGGACTTCATTAAGAAGTATTCGTCTTTCAATTAACTTCCTGTTGATTCGCTTTCTTTACTCTACCACTACTAACATCAGGAATGTTCAATGTGTTAGGGATGTCTAATTCAATTGTGGACACTTCCTATGTAATCTTGAAAACAGTTGCTGGTATGACAACACCAACCTTTCATATCAACGATCACTTTATTTGGCATATTCAGCTTGAAAACAAAGGAAATCAGCTTAAGAATGATAGTCCACTTAATATTTTTGAATTCACAACTAAAACTAAAATTCACAACCAGCTCGATGAATTCACAACTGAATCGTTAGTGATGGTTGTAAATTTGAGTTTTAAAGCTCAAATTCGCAACTAGTTGTTTTGGTTGTGAATTCCAGTTTGATGAATTCACGACTGAATTGCTAGTGCTACTTGTGAATTTGAGTTTTAAATCTCGAATTCACAACGAACTCTATTGGTTGTTGTGAATTCAAGTAGTCGTGAATTTGAGTTTTAAAACTTGAATTCACGACTAACAATATTCGTAGTTGTGAATTCAAGTTTTAAACTTGAATTCACGACTAACAATATTTCTAGTTGTGAATTCACAACTAATATTTTTAGTTGTAAATTCAAACTTTAAAACTCAAAGGACCCTTGCTCAGTTACGATCAACAATTACTCAGATGGTCACACTGATTCGGTGATTAACATTAATGATTCTCTCTTGAGATTTACAGGTTTCTACGGTAATCTTGACGTGCAAAAGCGGCATCATTCTTGGTCCCTTTTAAAAAGGCTCGCTTGTAGTGGTTCGATGGATATCCCTTGGCTCCTTGGTGGTGATTTCAACGAGATTACAACTCGGGCAGAAAGCTGTGAAAGAAGCAAGAGATCGTGGGCTTAGATGAGAGACTTTAACTCTGCTTTGCGATACTGTGGATTAAAAATTCTGCCATGTGACTCGGCTTTTACATGGAACAATCAAAGAAAAGGGAATGAAGCTCGGTTCTTAGTGTTGGAGAAGTTTCTATGCAACGGGATGGTGGATGGCGTCTTCGAGTTATCCACGGTCAAAGCTCTTGATCCGCATGGGTCTGATCATACACCACTCCTCTTATCCCTGAACACACGAGATGATAGGCTGGTACCAGGAAATGGGTCCAAGCGATTCTACTTTGAGTAGAAGTGGCTTCTTGATAAGACGTTCGCGGCGGATTTTCTGGTTAAATGGACGAACCATTGGCACCAATCCCTGCACGAAAAGCTAGAATCTTGTCAAAGCTTTTTGTAAGATTGGTCAGAGAAGAAAGATGATGCAGAGATAAGTGAAGATGAAGATGCAGAGAAGAGCAAAGATGTTGCAGAAGAGGGTGAATATGAAGATGTTGCAGCGGAGGGTGAAGATGAAGATGCAGCCGAGGGTAGAGCTGTCAAAATGGGCCTGTAGTTTTGGCTGGGCTGAGCTAGGATTTTTTAGGCCAAAAAAAAACTGGGTCTATCTGGCCCGACCAATGCAGCCCGTCGGACCACGCGGCCCGCGGGCCAAATTGGCCCAGTCGGTTAGTTTATAGAAAATAGGTGTTTTTTCCAATATAATAACTAAAATAAGTCTAATAAGTACTCCCTCCGTCCCAAGAATCTTGACACGTATTCCTTTTTGGGCGGCCACGAATCTTGACACATTTCCAAATAAGGTACTCCCTCCGTCCGCCAAAGTGGACCACTTTGGCTAGGCACGGGATTTAATAAAATTGATGATGATTTTGATGTAGTGGAGAAAGGGTCCCACCACTTTATGAGATGTGTGGTTGAAATTGAATTTGGGGTGGCTTTTTTGTAAATAAAGAGTGTTTGTAAGGATAAAAGATTAAAGTGGATGGTGGGACCATTTCTATAAAAGTAAAATGGTACACTCTTTGCGGACGCTCAATATAGTAAAAGTGGTCCACTTTTGACGAACGGAGGGAGTAATAATTACTACATTCTCTCTCATACTTTATCACTTTTATTACATTTTCTCTCCTACTTTATCACTTTTATACTTTATTAACTAAACACTTATAACAATAATCTACAACTTCTTAATTCCCGTGCCGAAACCAAACGTGTCAAGATTCGTGGGACGAAGGGAGTAATAATTAGCCAATTAGAATTTTTAAATCATCATTTAATTATATTTCTCTAATCTACTAGTCTTAGACTCTTAGTCTACTAATCATTATAAAAATATATTCTTTTCTAATTCAACATCTTACGAACATGATTAAGCTTTCAAACGTTTTGGTGGTCCTTTTACTTTATTTCGACTTGAAAGAGAGTAATATTTTTGTATTATTATTTTGGTGGTTTTTATTTGTTTCATCGATTTTTTCTTCAATTTTTTTCTTTAAATTTGATTTAATTTATTAATTTTTGGAAGTAAAAAAAATATATTTTTATTAATTTATCAATTTTTTGGCCCGTTTTGGCCAGACCAGCCCGACGGCCCGTATAGGGCTGGGCTGGACTTCATTTTTTGAGGCTCGCTGAAATTTTGGGCCGGCCTGACCCGGCCCAAAAAATTGCCTAGGCCCGCTGGGTTGGGCCAGGTTGGCCCAGCCCGCAACGTTTGACAACCCTAGCAGAGGGTGAAGATGAAGATGCTGCAGAGGAGGGTGAAGATGAAGATGTTGCAGAGGAGGGTGAAGATGAAGCTCCAGCAGAGGGTGAAGATGAAGATGCTGCAGAGGAGGGTGAAGATGAAGCTCCAGCAGAGATGAATGCGTACGAGATAGCTCATTCAGTACTAAAGAGACTGTACACCGACACTCATATTAGAATGGAAAGGCTTTGGGCTTATATTGATGTGAATTCGCTGGAGGTCTTGGAAAGAGATTTCCCAATGGATCATTTCCTTTCAGATATTCTAGATATCAAACGCTCTATTCGAGACGGCAAAGGTGCCCTCCTCTATATGATCGAGGCATTGACAGACAATGAAACAGTAACCAATGTAGTCACAGACTCGCTTCAATGCATTTATCTGGTGGAAAAAATCCGTTTGAGCTTCACTCTTACACCGTGTTCGATAAATTAATCCGGAAGGTGAGTCCTCGTGTTATATCTAAAGATAGGGTGATTCTATTCACAGCCCCCATTTTACTCCTTACAGCCCATTTTTAAAATACTGATAATAATTAATTAAAAATTTACTATATTACCCTATATTTTATAGCCCCCAAATTAAATGTAAATAAATCTGAAAGAATAAACACATATAGCCTCTATCGTAACCTGAAAATATTTATAGCCCCACTATATATAAACCCTAGAAAGAACTGTATAGCTCCGAATTCAAAATTCTGAGAACCACATGAAATAATCAAATACAAATATCAAGGTCGATTAATTTTCCTGATTTTTTCTTATAATCTCAAACTTCTTTATAGTTCTATGATGGAAATATTATATGAAAAATCTAAAATCAAAGATACTATACTACAGGTATGTCTACAGAACATATTTCGAACAGACGTCTGTTATTCTAATTCTTTATAAGTACAGTTTGATTTTTAATATTACGCCTTGTATTGCTAATTAAATTAATTGTTCTTGAGCGGCGCCTTTAATGCGATAAGGTAGTGATGAGCGCCTATGAATGAAAAGGTGCATCAAAGTTTTGTTGCCTTATTAAGGTTTGAAACCAGAAATTAATTGTTCATAAGCCGCAATTTTGAGCGCTTATGAATAGGGATGTCAAAAAAACCCGAAACCGACGGGTCGACCCGAATAGACCGATAAAAAAATAGGGTTAGGGCTGAAAAATTTTAGCCCGAAAAAAAATTAGCCCGAATGACCCGAACCGAAAATAGCCCGAGCCCGAGTGGGTTGGCCCGATTAACCGAACACTTTCTTAATAATTGATTTTTAAACTTTGATACTTTACTTTTTAATTTGATAATAACATTTTGATGCTTGTAGAATATGTTTTGATTTTTTCCAGCGGTTAATAACAAACATCTATGATATAAAAGTCAAAGAAAGATAGTCATTTATGTTAAATCTATATACAATTTTATCGGAAACGAAGTTAAAAGTTAGATATTATGTAAACTTATATTAAACTAACACTAATTTTTGTATCTAAACTAAGGTGAAATGTCTTGATTTAAAAAATATGACATATTTTTATTATAAAAATATGATTCTCTATAAGAAAAGTTAAACATATAAAAAAAATCGCAAATTTGTGGGCCCGAACGGGCTAGCCCGAAATCGAGTGGGTTAGGGTTAGGGTCGAAAATTTTTAGCCCGAAAAATAAAAAAACCGACTAGCCCGAACCAAAAATAACCCGAAACCGAATGGGCTGACCCGAAACCGAGTGGGCTGGCCCGATTGACATCCCTACTTATGAATGAAATGAAAAGGTGCATCCAATTTATTCTCATGAATCTTCCAAAAAAAAGTTTATTCTCATGAAGATTTGAAACCAACAATCAATTGTTCAAAGACGCAACAGTTGACTACAATCTAAAGTTTTACTTTTTTTTCCTTTGTTTTTATAAAAGTTTAGCAATAATTACCAGTAATCAACTTTTTTTTTTAAGTCGATCAATAATCAATTTGGTGTTTTTGTAAGATGTATTGTATAAGAAATTGGGGCTACGAACTACTAATACACAATATTAGTAAAAAGAAATTGAAAAGAAATTGGAGTGATAAATTAATTTAAAATTTAATATAATTTGGGGCTATACAACATAGGGTAAAATAGTAAATTTTTAATTAATTTATTATTAATATTTTAAAAAGGGGCTGAAATAAAATGGGGCCTATGAAAGAATCACCCCTAAAGATATGGTAAAAAAGCAGGATTTAGTTTCATTACTTAGGTATGTGGAGGGATTGGGCCAGCCCGCTGCGTTTTTGGACATGCAAGCAAGAAAGAAAAAAAATATCGAGAACGCATGGAAGCAGCAGTGGTTGATGAAGATTAATGTTTTTTTTTTCTTTTTGTTTTTACTTTTTAGAGAGAGTTGGCGGCAATTGTTTTTTATTTTTACTCTCTCTCTGTTGAATCTCTTTTTTGAAGATGTTTTAATCTCATTGGAAGGTTTAGCGGTTATAATTACCAATTTTAATTTGTGCATTTGACATTTACGATCAATATATATATAGAGAATGGATCAGTCGCGAGTATTTTAAGAATAGAGAATCAATCTTAGCCTTTGGATTTGGCATATCTAATGGTTTATATTGTTTTATTTTATTTGATTTTTAAATATATGGAAGGTAACTCTAGTAAAAAAACTGCTTCAGAAGATAACTCTTGTAATTTTTTGCGGAAACTTCACCAAAACCTCCAGCAGATCAACTTTCTCTCTCATAGGCAGCCGTAATTTTGAGGGTATGGTTCTTCTTAGCAATTGAAGCGTCAAGTTTTTGTTTCAAAGCAATACGTTGAGGGCAAGCTGATCGCCGTCGATCGATGATAGTCTTGTTTAGATCTGTGATCTCCAAATGGAAGGAGGCAAATGCCAAGCATAAGAGTCTGCGCTCTCTTCATACCTCTGAGCTCGAAGGAGAAGTCCGACCATGGCGATTCCATCAGCATTTGCGGCATTGATTCTGAATCTTTTGTATTTAAGGTAGATCGGTTGTTAACTTTCCTATGATTCCCAACATAGTAACACACAATGTTCTAATTGAGGAATTGTGCAATGTGAATAAAGTTGACAGGGCAAAAGATCTTTTTGACGAGCTTCCATCCAAAGGTTTGCAGGCTACTGTCGTAACATATACAATCCTTATTGGTGCACTTTGCAGGAAAAAGGCGGATAGAGGAGGCACTGGACTTACTGATTCAAATGGTAGACAAAGGTTTCTTGCCTGATAGAGTGGCGTACAATACTTTTGTTCAAGGTCTACTCAAAACAAACAAGATGGATGATGCAAAACCACTCTTGGAAGAGATGAACTCTAGGGGCTTTATACATTGCCAATCATGGAAGAGAATAATTCAAGACTTTCTCGATGCTGCTTCAAGAGTTTGGCAACGGAAGGACGCGATAGTGTTCTCTTTGATAAGGTCAAGAAACTCGTACCAAATTACATCTATCTGTTTTTGATTGAAATGGGAAACCATCTATGATATCCAATTTATCATCAGTAATTATAATCCCCAATGTCCCCATTTTAGATTTTATACTTCATTTGTAATTGATATGATTGGAGTCTGACTACAAAATTTATTTGAAAGAATGAAAATAGATACGAGTATGATGAACTTAGGAAATGAACGATCAAGGAGCCATGTTTAGTGAGAGTGTGAATGTGTCTCAGGTGAAGCCATGTCGTTTTATGTTTCTTTGTACACCATTCAACTTCAACACTTATTACATTACAAATTGTTTTGTAATGATTTGAATGAAATATTTGTTCGCTTTTATCGCGCAGTGCATTGAATTTGTAGAGCTGTCAAAATTGTTTTGGCTCGACTCGATGTTGAGCTCAAAAATTAGAGGTCGGTCGGCCCGCTCAGCTATTGGAGAGTTTGTTGTATTATGTATTGTTGGTATAGTTTTTTAGTTTCTAATTTAGATGCAACTGTTTCTATATATTACGATCAATCCATGAAAAATACACAATAATTAACTTATTAAAACATAGCTCAACACTCTCTTTTTATATTTCAACTTTGCATTTAATCCTAATAAGAGGGTGTTTGGCTCAGCTTATAAGCTCTTTAAAATTACTTATAAGTTGTTTAGAAGGTTGTAACTCCTTTAAAATAATTGGTAAAATAAGTTTTTAAAGAGGTTATAAGTTATAAAAATAAGTTATAAAATTTTATAAATTCCGCAAAAAATAAGTTGTTCTACCCAACTTATTTTCTCATTATCTTATAAGAAAAATTCATTTTACAAAATAACTTATCTATGATTTTTTTATTTTCATCATAAAATAAAAGATTTATTTTAAAAAAAATTATTCTTTTTAACAAAGATTTTTTCTCTCTAACTTGTAAACTTAATTATCTAAACACTTTGACAACTTATAATAAGTTCTTAAAAATACATCTTATGAGCTTTTGAAATATTTTATAAGCTTCAAAACTTATAAGTTTTTTAAAGGGTTAATTGCCTATAAATACACAAATTATGTCCAAATTTTGATTTTTAACCAGATCTATTTTTTGGTCAAAAAATATATGAAGTTTTAATTTTTTGGAATTTGACCTGACTCCAAAAGTCTGTTGGCCAATAACTTGACTATATGAATTATGATGGGCAATCTAAAGGTACAATTGAAAAACTATTGAGTTTCTTGACCTCAACTTTCATGCCATTTTTTTAATCATTGGAAAACTATTGTTAGGTTTTGGTCACCGAAAATGGTCGGATAAAAAAGAAAAAATATAGAACTTCTTGACCTCAACTTTTATGCTATTTTTATGCCACTTCCGATTATCAAAACCCAACAATATACTACAATTAGAAAGATAATGTTTAGAGCTTTCTAACAGTATCTTCAGATTGTCCATTAGAATTCAAACAATCAATTTATTAGTCGGCTTTCGGTTCATGTCAAATTTCAAAAATATTAAAATTTATGTATTTTTTAATCAAAAAATAAATTTGGTCAAAAATCAAAATTTAGATAATATTTATGTATTTATAGACAATTAACCCTTTTTAAAATTAAGCTTAGTCAAACACCTTATATGACAATTCACTAAAGTGAACTCAAATTCTCAATTTATGTATATTCATATGGAGTTTGTCAAATGCTATCGAGTTTTGTTATGTCTTCCATCAATAAAACATGTATCTTGTTAATTAATTTTATTTTTTGCAATATTCATTAATCATTTAGAAAGTTTCATAAATAAATTTAATAAGATTAGTACTTCAAGACGTTGTTAATGTTTAACCAAAAAAAAATTAAAAATGGTGAAATATCATGTTATGAGTTACCACCAGTTTTAATTTATACTACTAGTAGTATTTGAAGAAATTAGCAGCATTTTTCAGTATTCCACTGCTCTGCCCTGAAATCGCACTGAAATCTTCCAACTTACCGCATTGAATCAATTTTTGAAAAAATCCGAGTTGAAAAGAATGGAGCAGGATTCTTCTCCCTCAAACCCAATCCCGATTTTCTCCAGTCCCAGTGCCCAAATCGAAAATAATTCGTCAACAAAAAAGCCGTTGAGTTTGTGGCCCGGAATGTACCATTCGCCGATGACAATCGCTCTGTGGGAAACGAAATCGAGCATTTTTGAGAGGCTTCTGGACCCCCCTCTCGATGCGCCTCCTCAAACGGAATTGCTCACCAGAACCCCATCTCAGAGTAGAATGACCATTTTGTACAACTTCTCCACTGATTACATCTTGAGGGAGCAGTATAGGGATGCCTGGAACGAGGTCAGAATTGGCAAATTGCTCGAAGACCTTGATGCTCTCGCTGGCACCATTTCTGTCAAGGTACCATTTTCCCAACATTACTTTTTTGCTTTCAGATTCTTGCAATTTTTTCTAAATTCTGTTTGTTTTTATGTCTTTTGATTGAAACACACAGCAATTTCAGTTTGTGATTCACCACTAGTGTATTATGTGTAGCTTCTGACGATATTAGCTTTTTCTTTGTTTGGTTAAATTCTTGTGCTTTGCTAAAGCTATGTCTAAGGACTAGTAGATTCTGGATGTGAGAATTTCCCGTGTGCTCTCGCACATTTCTTTGTTAGTGATTCTGAATGTGAGGATTTCATTGTTAGTGAATAGTGGTGTGCGCACACAATTATCTTCTCCGTGCACTGCACGGTTATGATTTTATCAATAGCTACGTTCCAATGCCATCAGATAGCTTGCAGGATTTGAGGTGTGTGTGTGTTATTATTTATTGCCTGTGTTTGTGATTATCTCCCCTGGTTCTTGCATGATCATGGTTGAATCAGTAGCTACATTGCAATGCCAGCAAATAGCTTGCAGGATTGAGGTGTGTGTGTGTTATTATCATCCCTGTGTTTGTGATTATCTCCTGTGTTCTTTCACGATTATAGTTTTATCAGTACCCTCCTTGCAATGCTAGCAGATAGCTTGCAGGATTTGGAGAATGTTGTGTGTGTGTGATAATCTTCCCCGTGTTCTTGCACGATTATGGTTTTTCCAATAGCTATGTGTTGCAATGCCAGCAGATAGCTTGCAGGATTTGAAGTGTGTGTGTGTGATTTTCTTGCCTGTGTTCTTGCACGATTATGGTTTGTTCAGTAGCAAAGCTGCAATGCCAGCAGATAGCTTGCAGGACCTTGCGTTGTCTCTTATTGTAATCTTTCTTTTTTCTTTGTTGCTTTTTAGCACTGTTCAGATGATGATAACACCACTCGACCACTATGTCTGGTGACTGCTTCTGTTGACAAAATCGTGTTGAAGAAGCCAATCAGCGTTGATGCTGATCTCAAAATAGACGGTGCTGTTACTTGGGTTGGCAGCTCGTCTATCAAGATTCAGCTTGATGTCACTCAGACAGAGACAGCCGATACTTCCGACCAAACCGCTCTGACTGCCAACTTCATCTTTGTGGCTCGTGACTACAAGACGGGTAGAGCTGCTCCAGTGAATCGCCTCATTCCAGAAACAGAACGGGAGAAGTTGCTCTACGAAGCAGCAGAAGCAAAAAATAAAGTGAGGAAAAGGAAACTTAGAGATGAGGAAAGGGTGATCGAGAACGGGGAGAGGAATAGATTCGAAGCTTTACTAGCCGAGGGAAGAATCTTCTGCGACATGCCGGCCTTGGCGGATAGAGACAGTATTCTTCTCAAATATACTTGCCTCGAGAACTCGTTAATTTGTCAGCCTCAGCAAAGAAACATCCATGGTCGCATATTTGGCGGTTTTCTGATGCACCGAGCATTTGAATTGGCTTTCTCGACAGCTTATGCTTTCGCAGGCATGATGCCATCTTTCGTGGAAGCTGATCATGTCGATTTTCTGAAACCAGTGAGTGTCTCATGATGAACTTAATTCCTTTTCAGTTTTGGGCCCTCGATATAGCAAGAGATGCTAAATTTAAGTTATAGTTTTCATACTCGCCTCACTAGATGCCACGACGTGATATCCGTAACAGATAAACCTACTAACCCTTAGCCTTCCTAGATATGGCTGCAATTTTCTTTGAAAGCTAGGACAATAGGTTGAACGATCTTTTAGTTTTCTTTGCTTCGTTTGTTCTCTTGAATTGAAAAACGAGCTAATTGTTCCATTGGTTATGCAGGTGGATGTTGGAGATTTCTTGCGTTTCAAATCATGTGTTTTGTACACAGAAGCTGAGAATTCAGGTCGACCACTAATCCACGTTGAAGTCGTTGCCCATGTCACCAGACCTGAACTCAGGTCTAGCGAGGTAGGTTTCAACTTTCAACTAAAAACAAGATTTGCTCTGTTGATTTATAATTCTTGGAAGCTTTTTGTTATCATTTTGTTGGAGTCATTTATGTAAAACCGAAGCCCTTGTAGGAGAAATGGAGCTACATAGAATATGTATGGTTTTGTGGAACTGCTTAGTGAAAGTAGATGTGCTGATTTCATTTACAGGTGTCGAATACGCTGTACTTCACCTTCACCGTTCGCCCTGAGGCGAAGGCGAGAAATAACGGACACACGATCAGGAAGGTGGTGCCTGCAACAGAGGAGGAAGCGCGGAGAATTGTTGCTCGAAAGGCTGCTGTTTCTTTGTAGATCTCCAGATATGCAGAAACTATTTGGTCACTACTTATGAAGAGAAGGTATTTTTTGTTGGATTTTAGTTGGAACAGAGAATGAAGGCTTTAGATCTTCTACTGTTGTATGTAAAATATTTGTCTAGCTTTTTGAAGAAAATGTAGAAAACATTCGGTTATTGACAGTCCCATATACTTATGACTATAAATGAACAAAGCTATTCATGACTTATTTGAAACTTGGCTCTTTATTCGGATCTTGACTCGATAAAAGCTCGTTTAGCGAAGCTCCTTAGCTTAACAAATAAGTATTTCCATACTATAATTAGTAATAATTGTATTAAGTCTTTAATTAACTTTATTTGTTATTAGAAACTAATGAATATATTATGGTATCATGCGTAAAATAGTCCGTTTTTAAATGATTAATATTCTAAATATAGATCTAGATTTAGAAAGTTCATTTAGACTTGAATAACGTTCGTGTGTAAGCTTTGAAGCATTCGATAAATAAAGCTCAAGGCTCAGCTTGACAACAAACGTATCAAGATTGAGCACAATGCTTGGTTCGGTTACACCATACCTAGAGCTTGTATACTAGAGCAACATACCTTGAATCTTCAATCAAGAAGCTATACAAAAGAAATACAGCAGAGAGATTCCCATTATCACAGGTTCAATAATAAAACTCATTTTCTTCATATACATATATATCTATAAGAACCAAAGGTATCCAATATTCCTTTCATTCATCTATATGTTATAACTACACAATATCAAAAATCAAATATCTAAGAAATTAAGACTGCAAACATGCTCAAAAGCCCCCAAATTCTCTCCCCACGGACAACATTTGTACAGCCACAAGCCTAACACGAAAATCTGTCTCATACGCACCTAAACATTGAGGGGAAGGCTCTCATCATCCGAGGAGGCGTGCTGCCGCCTATGAAACGCCCCCGTTGACTGCTGCAGCATCGGATTAACCGGGACTGGAAATTTGTGGGCGGAGCTGATGATGGTTCGCTCATTGATCATCCCAACTTCCTTGCAGACGCGGTCCAGGACTGTGAGGAAGTCGCGGACCACCATGAAGATTCGGAACGGATGAGGCTCCTCCATGGCAGAGTTTCCATGGAAGTACTCAGTTATCTCCTTCACCAGAGAAAGAGCTAAGCTTTCTTGTGCTTGAATCCTGCAAATTTCCTCTTCTGCATTCTTGGTGAAGCTGTTCATGAACTCTGCGAATTTGTTGCTGCTTTCATCCATGGATGCAGCTTGATTCAACTCAAGAATCTCTTTCACATTCGCGTTCCCTTTTGCAAGCTTGGCGACGTAGGTGCTGAGCACTTCTGCATCCATCACAGCAGCTTTCTTCACGCTGGAAAGCTCCAAACTGAGCTCTGAAACGACTTGGAGGCCGAGTTTCCTGCATTTGGCATCATTGTTTGTCGACCATTCCTCCACCACCTGCTGCTCACCAGAGAGACGCGCACCTTCGCTCCTTATCATCTCCTGCACGACAAAATGCAGGAGTGTGGTCTTCCCATCTGCTCCCTTGACATCAACGAGCTTGAGGAGAGTGTCGAGCTTGAATGCATGAGCATCACCGCGGTTTGTTCCCACGTTCATCCGGTTCCCGGTCTTCAGCACTGCTTCTAGAAGCTTCAGGAACATCCTACTTGTCCTCAACTCCTCGCAAGCTGCCTGCAACATCATCCCACATGCAAAAAACCAATAATTATACGTACACAAACTTGAAATGAAATCAAAAGCTTATGTGAAAATGATTCATACGAAATAGTACCTCCAAAGTTGCAAATGACTTTTTCAGGTAGTCAACCTCGGATTCGAAATTGGATGCATAGAGTAATGCTTCAACTCTTTTGAAAGCATGAGGTATGTCAACAACCGCCTTCAAGAATCTCTCTGCGGCCCCAAGCTTGATAGGGGAATCGTCTCTGTATTCTCGCAGCTTACGCTCCTCTTCCTTGCTCGGAGCCATCTTCAACAGACTCTCAAGAAGTTCGGCCCCAAGAATTTCAGCATTGCCTGTATTTAAGGCCAAACAAGCGATTATTGAATCCAGATGTAACACATAATTTTCATGGAAGATAAAGCGAAGGGAATGATATAGAATACCTTCCAAAAGGCCTTCGCAAACTTCGTCTACAGTAACATGGAGTGCCTTCAACAAGATAGCAATGTTCTGCGATTTCTTCGGATCAAGAACCTTATCACCATTGTCATGGCCCGGAGGGGGGAGAACTTGCCATCTAGTTGCTTCATTTGGATTTGGTTTCGGAGTGTTGACAACAAACAACGTCTCGATCATCTCCTCATTCAATCTGCAAACGGACGTACGCGTATAAGTTACATGGAAAATGAAAAGCTAAGATAAGAAGAAAGAGCAGAGAGGAATGTACTTGAATGAACTGCATTTGAGTTGATCCCACACCATCTCCCTATCAGAACTAGCTCTCACTTTATCCCAGTGCAATGCCTTCAATTTTGGTTTCGAATTCAACTCATCTTCATCATTTTCAGAGGGCAGCTGCATCGGAGAAATCGATGTGGAAGCTTCGAAGCCAATTGGTTTTAGTGGATTGATCAAGGCGGGTGGCTGCAGAGGATTCTTGGCTGCCGGAGTTGGGGTTGTGGGGCTTAGCCATGCTTTACTCTGAGGAGGGGGCGGAGGTGGAGGCGGAGGGATGACTGAAACAGGCGGCGCAGGAGGCGCAAGAGATGCCAGGAGAACAGGGATATATGGTGGACGAGATTCCATTTTCCGATCAAAATCATTCAAAATGGTAGATAGTGATTCTTCACTTTCCCTCCGGTGTCTCTCCGGCGATGATGGGCTCATGGGCGAAGGCGGCTGCAGTTTATGCAGTTCGGGGCTGTTGATTCTCGCCGGAGACACCACATTCTGTGAAGATAACACCAAATCTTGCATCACCGGAGATTCAACATCTTGATCGGAAGCGTTTGAGATTCTAGGCGATGTGTCCTCATTTTTCCCGGACAGATTATCTGGGGCAGGTGAGTCCAGTGGTGACAGTGATGCAGATTCCGGCAACATTAAAGCTTCCATATTCAGTGATGTCGGAATTTCGTCGGAATCGTGCTTTGCAGGGCTGCTGATTCCCATTGGAGATTCCACGTTCTGATCAGAGACATTTGAATTCCTGGGCGATGATTCCTCACTACTCAAATATCTCACCGGAGACGGTGGACTGAAGGCAACCGGGGGTGCACATTCCGGCAACAACGAAGCTTCTATCACCGGTGATGCCGGAATCGCATCGGAATTGTGCATTGCAGGGTATATAATTCCCACCACAGATTCCACGTTCTGGTCAGAAATATTTGAATTTCTCGGCGATGATTCCTCATTACTCATGTATAATCCCGGAGAGTATGAACCCTGGGCCAAATGCGATGCAGATTCCGGTAAAATTATGGCTTCCATCTCCGTTGCTGTTGGAACTGCAGTTGAGTTGTGCGGTTCAGAACTGATGATTCCTATATGATCGGAAACATCCGAATTCCTCGGAGATGATTCCTCTCTTCCCCTCAAGCAATTTTCCGGTGAGAGTGAAACCGGGGACAAAGGCAATGTGGATTCCGATCGTATCTCCGGCGCTGTTGGCACTTCAGCCGTGCTCAGTTGCTGAGGGCTGCTGTTTCTCACCGGAGATTCCACATTCCAATTCCAAACGTTAAAGTTCGGCATAAGCGCAGATGCAGATTCCGTCGGCGGTGGTGGAGCTACAGCGGAGTTGTTATGGACAGGGTTGTTACTTCTCACCGGAGATTCCGCAAACTGATCTGAAACGTTTGAGTTTCTTGGCGATGATTCCGCACTCTTCGTCGAACATCTTTCCGGCGATAATGAACCTGACGGTGATGGCGGTGAAGATTCTGGAGCAATTAGACCTCGTATTTGCGGTGGAACCGGAATAGTTTGCTCGAGAAGACTGCTATCTCGCACTGGAGATTCCGAATTCTGATCCGAGACATTCGAATTCCTCGGCGATGAACTCAGTGCCAACGGCGTCGCAAATTCCAGAAGCTCCGGCGAGGTCGGGATATCATTAGTGTTATGCAGCTCAAGCTGGAGAGTGCTGTTACTTCTTGAAGGAGATTCCACATTCCGATCCGAAGCATTAGAATCCCTCGGCGACGATTCAGGTGAAGATGAAGTTAGCGGCGACGGCGAGGCCTGAAGCTCCAAACCCCGTGTTTCCGGCGGTGCTGGATCACCAGTGGTGTTATGCTGGACAGGGCTACTGATTATTGCCGGAGATTCCGAATTCTGATCTAAAACACTTGAATCTCTCGGAGAAATTTCACCGCTCCTCGTCGAATGCCTTTCCGGTGAAGATGAGCTCGATGGCGATGCAGATTCCTGAAGCACCGAACCCAGCTCCTCCGGTGGCGACGGCATTTGCGGAGGCAAGGGAGCAACAGTTTGAATCTCGATTAAGTCCGGCGATTTAGGCATCGAATTTATCGGGGTCTGATTATTCGCCGGAGAAAGGGTGAAGGACGCAGACCGCGCCGGAGAACCCGATCCAGGGAGGGAAGAAGAGTAAGTAGAGGAAGAATTTGAAGTGGAGCCATTGAAATCCTCGACTTCCACGACGGGAAAAGTTCTTCTAGAAGCTGATCCGGCGCCGATCGAGCTGTCTCTGCCATTAATGGAACCTTTAGGAGAGTAAAACTCTTCGCTCTCATCATCCTTACTCGAAATAACTTCGGCACTGTTACCAAAGTTCTGCCGCTGCATGTTCAGCGGCGGCAACGGGCGGAGCTCCGGCGAGTCCAATTTCCGCGGATTAGCAGCATTACTGAAGTTGATTGTAGCTGCGGCGGCGGGGGCGGGGGCGGGGGCATGTGAATTGACCAAAGTGCCCAGGTAGAGGAACTCCGCGCTGGATTGTGAAGGTCTCTGGAGCTTCGGAATATGGTGCCGATTCGGAGCCTGATTGAACGAAACCACGCTGCTGGTATCGGAGTTTTGGGGTTTCGATTGATCGAAGGAGGACGATCGGCGGGAGGCAGTGCGGTGGCGGAGGTGGAGGAAGACGGCGAGGGAAACGACGGTGATGGCGGCGACGACGGCAGCGACGGCGGCGATGATGAGCTTGGAGGAGCTGGAGCTGGGTTTGGAGGGGGCGGCGACGGTGAGGGAGGAGATGTTGGCGGGGAAGGAGGCGAAGGAGGCGGGGCCGGGAGGCGGAGGGGGGGAGGGGTAGGATTGGAAGAAAGGGGAGGTGGAGCTTTCGGGGGCGGAAGAGGTGAAGGGGTATTGTGGGGGCGTGGGGGCGGGGGGCGGGGATGGGGGGGAGGACTCCTGGGGGAGAAGGGGCTGGTGGAGAATGCGGCGGGGTTGGGGGGTGGAGGCTAAGGGGCGGAGGGTGAAGGATAAGAGGAGGAGAGCGCGGAGGGAGAAGGCGGCGGCGGTAGCCATTTTGTGGTGGTTAATTCTTTTAGTTTTGGGTGTGAATTTTCACATTTTTGCACACTCTGTAGTGTGTGAGAAGCAGCAGTGGTAGTGGAGTGGAAGTTTATAGACTATAGTATATAGTATAGTAGTAGTAAAAATAATTAGTAGGGTAATGATGGGACGAATTGACTAATGTTCAGCATTATAATAAAATAAGATATAAATATAATGGTGTGACTTATTGGTTAGATCTCAAAGTGATGATTCTTATTTTATGATGATAAAATAAAATTCCCTAAAGGCCGTTTCAATTTTGCTATTTGAGTTACACCTCAATCTTCATTGACGAGAAAAATATAGTTTATTATTATTATTATTATTATTATTATTATTTGCTTTAGTTACAATAAATTTCATCTATCAATTAAGAATAGATTAATTTAAAAAGTATTTTTAAAGATATTCTTTTTTGTTGTATAATTAAAGTAGATTGTTGAAGAGGAAACCAAAATTTTAAGCTATTTTAATGTTAAAGTTACTGTATAATAGTGTTGGACATTGAAGATGCTCCTAAAAAGTATATACTATATTTTGTGTCTTAATATTCATAAATATCAAAATTTGATTTCAAAATTAAATACGGTAACTGGTGGCTATTGATGGGTATGTGAGAAAATATAAAAAAAAAATGAAAAAAAAGAAAATGTCTAAGTTTGTGTAACATATAGTATGTGGTTTTTTTTTAATAAAACATATAGTATGTGGTAAGTGCATATCATCCAAATTAATAAAAATGAAACAAATTGCTAGTGATGTCAAATCAAATTACATCACACTATATCTCACTTATATTTCGAAACACAAGATCTTCATAACGTACAACCGACTTGACCTATACCCAAAATAGTACTCCCTCCGTCCCAATAATGAAGACACACTTCATTTGGGCACGGAGATTAAGGTGAGGTAGTTTAAGGAATAAAGTGTGTTGTGGGTATTTGATTAAGAAGTTGATTAGGGGCTTTATTTATTTTTATTTTAAATTATTTTAACTCTCACTCTCTCTCTCTCTCTCATCTTCTCCGGCTCCGACTACCACCGCCGACCATCGCCGCCACCGCCAACTGCCACCGTCGATTCTCTCTGTTATGCCGCCGGAAAATCAAACTTAGAAATCGCTAATTATCCAAACAATTTAGCACCAAATCTGTGACTGCAAAATAAAAATTGGCAAAGAACAAACAATTCTCATTCCAAACAAAACTATATCCATTCCAAAACAAAAATCGGCAAACGTTTGAAACAAAAATTGTCAGAAACAAAAATTGGAAGAAATAAAAATTGACACAAAACTATTCTCATTCCAAAATGAAAATTGAGGGATCTGAAATTGGGGTATGAATCTTCAAGGGAAACTTAGGGATCTAGGTTTTTGGGAGAAGTAGAAAAGATTGGGGGTGGTGCGATGGCCGCTGCCATCGGAGAGAGAAAGAGGCCGGAGCTGCGTGGTGGTGGTTCGGCTGCATAAGGCGGTGGTGGTTTGGCGGATCTGGATCCGCCATGTATCTCGAGTGACGCCTCTCTCTTCCTCTCTCAAATCGACCCTAGAACCAGATCCACCGATTTTCAAATCGAACCCAGAAATTTCAGATCCATCTTCTCTTCCTCTCTCAAATCGAACCCAGAAATTGAGGGTTCTAAAATTGGGGGACTGTGTGGTAGTGGTTCGGCGGCTCAGGGTTTCGAAATTGGTGGTTCGGCGACGCCAATGGTGGCTCGTTGCTGCTGTTCTTCCGGCGTCGAGAGAGAGAAGGCGAGACAGAGGCGAGACCGGTAGCGCCGAGAGAGAGAGGGTGAGACAAAGGCGAGACAAGGGACGCTTGCGGAGGTCCGATTGATGTTCGCCGGAGTTCTGCAAAGGAAATGAGAAAAGGGGTTTGACTGTTTGAGGGAGAATCGGAGAGAAAGAGGGAGGGGCTAGGGCTCGGCAGGGCAGCGGCGGTGATGGGGGGGAGGGCGCGATGAGGATGGATGCTGCCGGCAGGGCATGCAGCGGCGATGCCGTGGTCAGGGCGGCGGCGGAGCCAAGAGAGCCGAGAGAGAGAGATGATGAGTGAGAATATTCAAGAGAGGGAGAAATGATTTAGGGTTTTATTAGATGATTAGTGATAAATTAATTAATGATTGTTAAGTTCTAATTCTTTCCTTATTTGGAAGTGTGTCTTTATTATTGGGACAGCCCAATAAGGAAAGTGTGTCTTCAATAATGGGACGGAGGGAGTACTTCCTCTGTCCGTCAAAAATAGAGCTACTATATCGGGCGTCCGCAAAGAGTGTATCATTTTCCTTTTATAGAAATAGTCCTTTTTTTTATCAGGTTTACAGAAATAGTCCTACCACAGTACCACCCACTTTAATCTTTTAACCTTACAAACACTATTTATTTACAAAAAAATCACCTTAAATTTAATTTCAATCATGCATCGCATAAAGTGGTGGAACCATTTATTCACTACATCAAAATCATCAAATATTTTATTAAATCTCATG
Source organism: Salvia miltiorrhiza (assembly GCF_028751815.1). Lineage (NCBI taxonomy): Eukaryota > Viridiplantae > Streptophyta > Magnoliopsida > Lamiales > Lamiaceae > Salvia > Salvia miltiorrhiza. The sequence continues at coordinate 6,853,645 of NC_080393.1, forward strand.
CCCAGTCAAAGTATATATTCTACTTTTGACGGACGGAATGAATATTATTAGTGTTAATAGGGGAATCTATTATTTATATGAGTTGGATTAGAATATAAGTTTAAATAAGAGTGTAAATCAAAATTTAAGTAAAGATATAATCCGATTTTATGATACACTCAAATAAATCTAAGATTACCTCTTTTCGAAATTGTATCAGTTTGTATTTGTTTGTGGGATTAAAAAAATTAGCATTTATTTGGCAATAGTTTCATGTAAAATATCAAGGAATCTGGGATGTTACAAGAAGTTTAAAATAGTAAAATCTGCATGAGACTGTTATGATGGCGGTGGTTTAAATGGAAATAAAGTTGAATGATAATTGATAACTTCAACTTTATGTGGTTCAAAATTAATTATGTATTTTCATTATTACAAAATCTTATGGCGATGACTTTTCATGTAATATGCTCAGTTGCTTATTATTACCATGTATTTCCTTCTATTATTCTATAATTATGGCCCAATTATTATATTACAAAATGTAAATGATGAAAGGTTCTTATTTTTCTCGTGATAATAGTTCGTAAATAAATCATTTTTATGTATAAAGGATTCGAGGTGACTCTTGGAGTCTTGGATTGTACTTGGATGAAGTTTATCAATAATAATAATAATAATAATAATAATAATAATAATAATAATACTAATAATTATTTAAGATTATAAATTGAATTTCACACTTAAAAAGATCTTGTGAATATATATCATCAGTGTGAATCATCATCTGTTGATTAATCAATATATATATATTTTTATTACTCAACATTTTTCCTACTTAATCTAAATTAATTTGATTTAAAAATGGGAAACTAATACATTTATGTTGGCAGCTTTGGAATGTCACTAAAAATAGCAGCAGTAAGTGCAGTTGTTTATGAGTGAGCAACCTAAGTCAGCAATTAATTAGCACCGACACTCATACTCAAACCACAACATCAATAAAATGACACGCACGTTACTACCCTCTTTATATATATATTTATATTTATATTTACATAGTGAGTGTGTGTGTGTGTTTGATGAGAGAGATAGATAGAGAGAGAGATGTATATGTATATTCTCTCTACCAAAGAATAATATGAAGCAGGAATTTAGTACTAGTAATAGGATAGTAAAGGAGCATCTTTGGAGTGCATTTAACTGGTATATGATGATGAAATTACAGAGTATTGATTGTTCTAATTATTAAATTAAAGTAGTATGCGCAGATGCAATTAGCATTACTCATGGTTTAGTGATTTGTGTTAAGTAGTTTGTCGGCCACAACTCAACGTCAAGACAAAATACTTTCGCATTTATTACTTATTAAATTCATTTGCTCATTAAACAAAATCAATTCCAAAATACCCTCTTTTGTTTAGGCTTTTTTGCGTTGGATATCACCGTTTAATAATCGGACGGCTGCAAAGATAGACACAATAACGTAATTTAACGTTTAAACTCTCAATTTTAACTTGGAAGTGATTTTTTTTAGAGTTGTAAAGCATAATAGGCGATCACAAATGACATGCCACCATTAATTTGGACTGAAAATTAATACAATTAATATATACTCCCTCTGTCCACGAAATGAGTACCCATTTGGGAGTGGCACGGGTTTTAAGAAATTGATTAAGTGTGTAAGTGGAATAAGGGACCCATTTTTATTGTGAGTGGGATGTGTGGGGTACACTTACCAAAAAAGGAAATGAGTTCTCATTTGGTGGAGGAACCAAAAAGGAAATATGGGTACTCATTTCGTGGACGTAGGGAGTATGACTTTATAGAATTAAGAAACGTGATTTATTGGACCAAACATGTTATCAAACCATCTTTTTCAGGCTAACCCACAACTTAATGCCAATATGGGCCCAATGATATTGTTACACACTTGAGGTGGATAAATAGACTTATGAAAATTCAAAAAACTTGTATCAATAATTTATTGTACTAAAATTGTTGAAAATCATATAATGGACTTACAATTTAATAGGTGTTAATAGTGTGATAAAATTGTGAAATATTCATACTAAATAAGTGTATTTTCACAACTAAAATTGAAGATTGACATTTATATCCTAATCATTTACTATTACAAACGGGGAATTATCACTAAGCTACGGTGATTGTGGTATCATCGATTGTATTTTAGTAGGTGATTATTGAAACTTACATCCAAACCTTTTTCTTTTCTTTTCTTCTTTTATTTTATTTTTTTTAGGGGGAAGCATCCAAACTATGTTGACGCATACTCCCTCCGTCCCAAACGAAATTACCTATTTCTTTTCGACACGGAGATTAAAAAATGTGTATAAAGTAGATAAAGTGGGTTGGTGGAAATTATTTAAATATTAAGTATAGAGAGAGAGTGTATTGCCAAAAAAAGAAACAGAATATTTCATTTTGGACAGCCCAAAAAGGAAAACATGACATTTCGTTTGGGACGGAGGGAGTATATTATTACCCAATATTTCATTACCGATTACAAGAATCATTTCCATCACTGCAACCCGTAGCATGACTGCATATTTTTTAGATATAATTAAATTCTCATCCGTACATTACAAAGATTAAAATAAAGCCCATAATCAACAAATTACGCAGCAAAAAAATAAATCTTGTTAGGTTAGATCCATAAAATAAGTAAAGCACTCCTTATTTAATGCAAATAATGTGTCAAGCTCTTATTGGAGCTCCGTTAGGATGATAGGTTGTGTATCCCAATTCGATCTCAATATATTATTATTATATTGGAAATGAATTTGTGAATTATTGAATGGGTTGGGGTCAGATACTTTTTGTTTCGAAATTATACATTTTTTATAGAATCGTAATTTAAATAAAGGCTTCATAAGTTTTGTGGGTCTATTAAATTATGAGATGATTCAAATAAAATACTGTTTATTTTAGCTACTAAAAATCAATATACATTATATCTTTGTACGATAGATAATTGGAAGTATTACTATAATATATATAAATGTATTATAATAATAATAAAAATTATTGTATATATATATAAGGTGTTATTTCGCATGAAAATAAATCATGATAGTCTATTTAGTATCTATGCCCCCGGTTATTTATAGTTTCTAAAATCGGGATGGACTTAACTTGAAATAAAAAAATAAAGAGAATCAATTGGTTTAAATTAACACAACTCATAAGCCAGTAATGTCTAAATTGTTTGCATTTTTCGACTATCTAAATTGAAAAGTAGTGTCTAGAATTCTATTTATGTGTCCGGTCGCATCGTGATTTTATGAGTCGTAGTGACTAGTGAACAACCAATCATGTGTTTAATAAAATTCTAGAAACTACTTTTTAAATTTGGAACTACTAAAATAAAGTATCACCATCAAGTCCACATCTAATATACTAAACTAGGCTATTACATGTTTGAAAAACAGAAACGATTATTATGGCAATTGTCTTTATATTATGATCACTATAAATCACCAACTACAATTAATTTTAAAACAAATTATTGAAACGCTCTGCTTCAGAACACTACAAAATACTTTACAATACAAAAATTTTAAATTTATTTAATTCTGAAAGAATCACATAAGTGCACATATATGAGAATGCGTGTTTTTTTTTTTTTCAAGGAAAAGTTTTTGGCTTTTCAACTATGTTTGTTTTTAATCGTTACTCTTTTTTAAGCCCTCATTCAGTCATTCTTTATCTTGTCTCTACAAATTTTTTGCTTTTATTTTTATTTTGCTTTTTACTCATTTCGAGATTTTGTCTCATCGTGCAATGAGTAAAAGAAACTTAATCTTTCCCAAAAGAAGCAGCTGTATATGTAAGTTAGTATGATCTTTCAAAGATTCTTCACAATTCTTCTTTTAGATTATCATATTTTTTTTTTCTAAATTCTTTGGTCTTCGAAACCTTGAGAGCATGCAATGTTTTGCAAATTTAAATTTACAAATGTTTAGAATTTCCATAATACTTATACAATATTGTAAATACAATATCATCTTTCATTTTATTTTTTGTAATTACAACATCCCAAAATTTTCAATGAATATTCCCAACGTGTATTGCTGAAGCGGCGTTGTATTGTCAACAAAATGACATAATTTTATCACTAACAATGTAAGAATGGTTTAACAGCCCAAAAAATTGGTGATGTATATTACATGCTTTTCAATTTTTAATTATGTAAAAATTACTAACTTGAATATTGATGGTGCTATTTGTGACAAATAACACTATAAACAATAAGATTGCACCAAATTTATATTCCTGCAAGTGAAGTTTGTCCTTTATTTTTATATAACGCAATGAAAACAGACATCCAACTAACATATTATTCGATGCTTCAATACAATCATAAATTTAAATTGTTCATTATATTAAGAAATGTCAGTTCGCTTATCAAAACATGTGAATTAGACTTCAATTACTTTCCCTAAATAATAAAGAATTGAAAAGAGGGGAAATGAGGAAATCAGATAGCACTAAACTTTTAACTTATTATAATATTGATTTGGTGAAAAAATGAATCACAAATTGCTATGCGGCTAAATAAACCATTTTCCATAGCAAGATTGGATGTTTATAATTTAGTATATTGGAGAGAGATTCTATCTTGTTGAATATCTAGTGTTCCATCAAAAGGAGTGAAAAGGAAAAGAAAAAGGGACAAGGGTAAAAAAAGGGCAAAAGAAATTGAGTTGGTGCATGCATATTTTGTCCTTTCCTAGGGGTGGGAAGATAGGGTTCGGGTATAGGGTACCCGATTACCCGACCCGAAAAAATCGGGTATCGGGTACCCTATACCCAAAAATTTCGGGTTCGGGGTCGGTATCGGGTATTTTGGGTACTAAAATATCGGGTATCGGGTATACCCGATCGGGTATCGGGTATACCCGAAAATACCCGATTTTTGCAATTAATTAATAATTATATATTAAATTATTTAATTAATTAAATTAATTTCAAAAACTTTGACTTTCCCACCCAGCCCTAGACTTCCTTCTTCCTTCCTTCTTGTTGCCCGCCTCCCTCTCTGTTCCAAACTTTCCTTGCCCAGTTGCCCTCCCGTCCCTCTGCCCGCCTCTCCAGCCTCCTCACGCGGCGCGCCGGCGCCGGCCTCCGTCGCCCCCAGCCAGGTCGCGAGCCTTCCCCAGCCGAAATACCGAGCAGACGCCGCCAGCCGCGCAGGACGCAGGACGCAGCTGCCGCCATCGTCCCAGCAACCGCGCCGCCTCCGAGCAGGTCCGAGCAGACGCCGCCAGCCGTCCCCACTCCCCAGGTCCGTACGATTCTTCTTCTTCTTCTTCTTCTTCTGAATCTTCTTATTCTTCCTTTTTTTTTAAATGACTCAATGTGAATGTGTTATGAATTCAGTTGGCTTTAGATTTCAGTTGAGTTCAATGTTTGATTCAGTTGAGTTTGAATGTTTGATATAAATTAGCTAAATCACATCTGTTATGCATCAATTTGAATGTTTGATTCAGTTGGCTTTAGAATGTTTGATTCAGTTGGCTTTATGTATTTTATTGTAATATTGATTCATTGATATTCAGTTGAGTTTGAATGTTTGATATAAATTAGCTAAATCACATCTGTTATGCATCAATTTGAATGTTTGATTCAGTTGGCTTTAGAATTTTGATTCAGTTGGCTTTATGTATTTTATTGTAATATTGATTCATTGATTGATTCGGTTCAGAATTCAATTTGAATGTTTTGCTTGGTTTGATTGGTATTTGGTACAGTTGGCTTTAGATTTCATTTGGTATTGATTGGTTTGATTGATTTCATCATATCTATTATTGGTTTGATTGATTTCAGTTGGCTTGATTGATTGTTTCTAAATTAGTTTGAGCTATTATGACAATTTTCTTTATGAATTCAGTTTCTAAATGACTAAATGAGTGTGTTTACTTATTTTGTAGTTTGCTACATTGTTATGGCATCTTCTCGCAATAGTAATCGTGTTGAGGAAGACGCTATTGATATGAATGATGATATGGATGATGATGGGTTAGAGGATATTCCTATCGGCGAAGACGGGGAAGAAACAATAGAAACCGGATCTCAAAGTGGTGTATCAAAGAAAAGGAAAAAAGGAAGTGCACGCTCAGATCATTGGAAAGGTTTCACACTTATGTGGGTTGAAGAAGGTGATCCTCCGGAGAAGACACGCAAGGGGAAGTGCAAGACATGTGGAGCTGTAATTTGCGCCGATTCATACCGTAATTTGCTGAGATGGCCAGAGATATCTTAGCTGTAATTTGCGTCGACCAGTTTGATATTTTGATGTGGTGGTCGACCAATACTCCACGGTATCCTGTACTTGCTGAGATGGCCAGAGATATCTTAGCTGTCCCCATATCTAGTGTTGCTTCAGAGTGTGCATTTAGTATGGGAGGACGTGTTCTATCACCGTATAGAAGTTCTTTGGCGCCGGAAATGGTTGAGGCCTTGATTTGTGCTGAGGATTGGTTAAGATCTAGCAGCTTTGATAAAAAAGATGAAGAAGGCGTTTCAGAAGAAAAGCAACAGCAGGAGTTTGAATCGGGTAATTACATATTCTAATTATTCCACTTCTACATATTATTATTTATTACATTACTTTGTTTGGTTTATTTTTACTTCAATTTCAATTTCTTAATTCTTACAGTGCTCCATAGCTATACTCATGGTGATTCGAGGCCGGCACAGAGTCAAACGGAGCTAAGTGGAACTCGTGCATCGTAGTCGTAGGCTCGTAGCTATGGGCATCATTTTGTGATCTAGTTGACTAGTTGTGTACTAGACTTTGTCTTTGACATTTGTTTGAGACTTTGTGAGTTTGTGTACTAGACTTTGACTTTGTGTATTAGACTTTGTCACTTGGGTACTAGACGTTCGTTCCATTTAAAATTTTAGACTTCGGAGTTGATATTTGTGGTTGTTGATTTTGGATTTGATGTTATATATTATTTGTTAAAACAGGGAATTGAAAATGTACAAGATTATATAGGGCAAAGCATGAAAATAGGGGTTATATTTTCGTTTTTTTTTTTAAAAAAAATCGGGTATTTTTCGGGTATTTTCGGGTATTAGGGTACCCGAATACCCGATTAAGCACAAATCGGGAAATTCGGGTACCCTAATACCCGAAATACCCGATTTCAGAATTTGACCTCAAAAACCTTATTTTGACCGGGTAATTTCGGGTACCCGAATACCCGACTCGGGTACCCGAGTCGGGTATTAGGGTACCCGATTAATTTTCGGGTTCGGGTTCGGGTGGCGTTTTTCTGTCATTTTCGGGATCGGGTACCCGATTTTTTCGGGTAGGGTACCCGATCCCGACCCGATTCCCACCCCTATCCTTTCCAAATATTTAATGAGCAAATGTATCCTTTAATGTAAAAGATAGGAAAAGCAAAAAAAAAATTATAAAAATATTGACACACACACTCACACACACACACAAAGAATCGTCGCTTTACAAATAACGTCCTTCTTTATCATACACAAAATGGAAAATTTGAACATAAAGACTACTCAATTGAATATTGACGTCATTTTAGGGTTAAATATTATTGCCCTCGTTGCCCACCTTTTTTTTTTGTGTATGTGACTATTTTAGCTAGATGCAAGGGCGGAGCTAGGGGTGGGGCAGGGGGGTCACTGGGCCCCCCCTGGGATTTTAAAAAATACTAGGGGTATTTTCGTAATTTTATATTAAATAATGAAAAAAATATAATTTTGTCTACATCATTATCATATTGAGCTATTTTATATTGTAATTGATATGTAAAACTTTAGAGTTAAGAAGTGAACACATAATTAATCTATGCATATCATGCTTGGATTGAATTCTAGTATAAATTGATTTTTGAATTGGATATTGAAAGTTATATATTTTGCCTTACAAAATTTAATGGGATTTTGGCAAATAAAATCACGAACTATTTCGAATTTACAATTTTAACGTGACTTTTGAGTGTTGAAAACGATGTCGTTTTCTACAATTTCAATTAAAAAAATCTTCAAATTATAGAAAGAGACTGTATCATATATTTGTAACATAATTCTCAATATTTAGTAATTTTATTGCAAAATACATCGTAAAATGAATATTACGTGGAAAACTAATCCACATAAACTCCAAGTTAACAATCCGACAATCGAAAAAATTGGGGGGACGAAATTGCCAAAATTGAAAAGATGGTAATTTACTTCGCCACATTTCAAAAGTTACGTTAAAATTATGAATTCTAAATAGTTCACGATTTTATTTGCCAAAATCCCAAATTTTATCAATTTTAATTTTTTAAAGTTGTCTTGTATGAACTTGAAAATATGTTTAAAGTGTATTTTTTTTTAAATTTAAATGGTATTATAATAGTGTTAATGATTATTTTAATTTATTTTTATTTTTTAATTTAATTATTAATTTTATTTTATAAAAATATTTGGACCCCCCTGAATCGGAAGTCTGGCTCCGCCCCTGGCTAGATGTATAGAATTTTAAATAAAATCAAGTTAATTATTTTGTCATCAATCTCTAAAATATCAGGTTGATGGATTAAAAAATTACTTTGCAGTTCAACAAAATTTTATTTGAACTCAAATTCAATAACAATATACTACTCAATGTTCTTTAAAAACGAAGGCTCCAAACTCGCCTCATTTACAAGAAATGACCTAAAAATAATCTTGAAAAAAAGTTATATAAATTATTCAAACAATGAAAAAGTGGACATACAATCACACATTTATGTCTCAAAATGTCAACATTATTGGTCGGTCGAAGGAGGACCCTTGAAGGCCACACCCAATTCAATAGGGTGGAACAATTTACATTTCAAGAATTTTGTGAATAAACTTCATAAAATTTTAAAAAATGAATAAAAACTCTAATATGAAAGACAAATCACCCACTTCATGCCCCATTTTTTAATTTCCATTATCGAATTATCCATACTTTACATGGCTCTTTAATTTTGTGAAGAGCCAATATTTTTGGTTTAAAAATCCTTAATCCTGGCCGCACATTATGATTGAAGCTATTATATTAGTGCATTGCTCCCTCACCCCTCTGACCAACTTTATAAAGGAAAATATACGAAAATATAGCAATTTTTAGAATATTCAACCTGAATTTTCTTACGTTATTTAAAAATTTGGTTAGAGAAATATTACAGTTTACATAAATTTTCCCCTCCGTAAAATTCCGAAAAGACAACTAATTTCAAGCAACGGAAATCAATCTTCAGTGTACAATAATATTATAATGTGATTATAATTTGGTGGCTCTATTTGAAATAGAAGCATGATCACAATTTGAACTACACCATATTTTCAAAACCAAAACTTACCACAAGTAATCATAGCAATAAAGTTTCAGTGGCAGTCAATTTCCGTGATTGAAGCCAATAATAGCAGCTTCAACTATATCAATGATTTATCAATGCCAACACTATGATCATACACAATAATTAACATCAATTATTCATCATATGGCCAGTCGCTTTCTATATTGTCATATAATACACATAAAATTAGCTCATATTCATTGTCCACCACTTTTGTGCTCAAGTACAGTACCTAAAAGCGCATACATATAACATCGACTGCAAACTCAATCCAAAATCGACACCCTCAATGGGGCCAGTACACGAAGAGATGCCTAAAAATCACCTGTTTTCGTCTCTGGTGAAGAAAAAACTGAGAAAGAACGACATGTCTCCAAGTATAGAATGATTCTACAGACATACAAGGGCGCTACAAGATCATCATCTACGAGGACTGACAGCCTAAAATTTGTGCATATTCATCAATCATCAAAGACCATCAAAATTCAAAAAATAAATAGCATGACTAAACCAGCCAGTCCACAGTATGTCCTTTGAACTGAGCAACTAGAATTGCACCTAAAAATGACACAAAGAGCCAGGTACACAGTTTCTTGAGGACCCGACATCAACAGGCCCTCAAGACAAGCATCACGTGCCGTTTAAATTGATCCTGTATTAATGATATCTATTCTAACTTTAACTCATTGAATGATACACATTGCCACATCCTTACAAATAAGTTACCCTCCAGTAAGGGTTAGAAGACACTAAATCCTATCTCCACCTATTCTTATGTACCAAATCTGCAAGTGCATTAGACTACTTGAAAAACTTTATCCTAGATTTCCAAATGGGAGGAAAATGAAGAAAATTAATAAGCCATTCGTTCCAAGCCAAAAAGAAAAAGAAGGAAAATTAAGTCCCTTTAAATATTGTTACAGAGATGTGAGCCTTGTTATGACACAGAAAGTTCCATTTTCAACATTTTTTTACCTTGAATTCACTTTAGCAAGTGAATTCACCTTCTTGGCAATCTTTAGTAAGTCCAAATAAAGCTCTGCATAAGAGAAATTCAAATATATGTAAAAGAAGCAGTGCACACCTTATAGGGGTAAGTAAGAATATGCACGCAGGCCACCTATCACTATCTGTAGTTCCAGATGTTCAAGACTTTTATTATGTAAATCTCCATATAATGGTAATAATGCAGAGAGTATTAAATAGTAAAATGATGTACAATCTAGGGCTTCCAGCCTTCTTAGTGCCGGTCTATGACCAATTTAGTGCAGAATAAAGGGAGCAAACACCTGTGTAATCCTAGGTTCAAGCACAGGTGGCCATAGTGACTGAGTGACATTGTTATGATAGTAGATATATATTTACAATGTCTTTTTTTCTAAATGGCTCCTTTAAGATCTCCATTTGCATAACCTTCAAATTAGACACTTCTAAATTTGGTGATTTGACTTAGGATAGACTATTGAGACCCCCCACACCAACCTCTCAGTTATAAAATCAAGATAAAGAGGCCTAATTAGGCTGTTTATTTAATCAGCCTCTATAGTAAAAGAATGAGATAAAAGAAATATGAAAATATAAGATATAACAAGACAAGGACATAAGCTGCCGCTAAAAAGTGATTATGTACCTTATATAACTTGAAATAACTAAGTAAGAATTCCTCAATTATCAACTCCAACATCTGATGACAAAATTAAAGATCAACCACCATTTTTCAGCCTGCAACCTTTATTGCTCCCATATCATCTATCTTTGAGCTCTTGTGCTGCATAATTACATGTAGATGATGTATGATTGTGAAAGAAGTTCAGGAAAATGAATGAAAGGTGCATAAAGATGAAAATCAAAGTCACATGCAAAAGAGCCATATTGAAACTGAGATTTGATTGTTGTCCTCTTTTTACCTTACTTTTCTTGTGTTTATGAATATCACCGCCATCCTCATCTCCGTCGTGCTTCCTCTTCTGAAAATAATTGTTGTGAAGAGTAAGAGCATCAAGAAGTTAAGAGGCAACCAGAAACCAAATAAAACTCAATGCAAAAACTTTTAAATTACCAGTAATTCACTCAACAATATTTCAATATCTTGCCACATGAAAATAACATTCAGTAAAATAAGAAGCCATGGTCACAAAAGCTTCAACAAAGGTAACCAATGATAATAGATGTCAAATTTCATTTTAAGAAAAAGAACATATACATTACATGAAAAGCTTGTTTCTCATTTAGTAAGATACAGGCAAGTAGGAAATACGTAGTTTGCAAACCTTCTCATGATGTCTTTTTGAGTGGTCATTTCCAGAATCATGATGTCCACTTTTATCTTTTTTCTTCTCCTTGTCCTTGTCTTTGCTTCGATCTTTATGCCGATGTTTGTGCTTTTTGTGCTCTTTATCCTTGTCCTTGTCTCTGTCCTTATGCTTCTTATGTTTCTTCTCCTTATCTTTAGACTCATTCTTTGGTTTCCCAGCAATGGTAGGAGTGCCCTTCTCGGACTACAAATATAACAAGACTAACTCAAAACTTCCAAATAATGAGCATCAATCTTTCAAAAGATGATATAAGTGCTATCAAGCATTGGCAATGGTTTGTAAGATCGATGTACAGAAACTCACAGGAGGAAGATCAACTGGAGCCGTTTCCCTTAGCTGAAAGGCTTCCCTGAGAACATCTAGGTCAAAAGGTTGTATACGTGTATTATTTTCTCTAGATAAGGAAGAATCTTGAATGAGCTGGCCCAACTGCATCCCCTCCCCCTTTCTGATTTCTGTGTCTCCGACAACATTGTGAAGGTAGTGGGTGTCTGCTATTGGCACAGGAAGTGACCTCTTGCAGAAGAAATCATAGTGAGGTAACAACTTGTAGTGGCTTAAAAGATCCACAGCACCTGTAAGTTCTCTAGGCCCTAATTTGAAGAATAGGCAGAAAAAAATGGTTGATGAAGTTAGAATCAAACGGATGAAAATAATCAAAAGCTGGCATATAATTTTTAACTAACAAAGTATAGTAAAATAATTTTAAGTACCAGAACCAATGAAAGGAATGACACAACTTGGAAAAATTGCAGTGCTAAAGGAATTTAGTCAGATTTCATGAAGTAGATACCAGCACATAAATCATCTCTATATAAATAAATTAGCCAAGTTCTTCTCTCTTCTGTTATTTCTTTTCATTCCATCCTTTTTATTTACTTATTTATTATTCATTCCTTCCATCATTAATGAGCCACCAAATAAAGAAAAATCAGCTTCCAACTTCATCAAATGCCAATGTCATCGTTATTTCAAGTCTACAAAGTCAAACCACCTCAATAATCCCCCTTTTCTACCTCCTAAAATTTCTTTCCATCTTCCGAATAAAGATCCAACAAATAGAAAAGTTCACCAGACAAGCTTTAAGCCAGTACAGGAGAAAATGTTTCGTGCTCTAGCTTTCCTGACACCTCCAGGGAGAAGATTAAACTCTTTTGCTAACCGCATAACCCCTCAAAGATCAATATATAAACTGGCCCACAGATAAAATATAAGGAAAAAACAGATTTAGTTATCTGTCAGGGTGGCCATTCACCAAAGACGATTAGATATCTTTGTTGAATCGGTTTTTGTCAATCAGAATCCAGAATTAGTATCTGCCATCTAATAGTGGGACCATTAAGTTTGAGTTGTTCAGTAACTGTAACACCAAATCAGGGTCCACAATTTTTTTATTTTTATTTTTTAAATAACAGGGTCCACGATTCTTAAAAACAACATAATTCCAACACTGAGTCACTGCAATTCAGCCACTAACATAAATGTTATACAACTTATACTATGCATACATTTCGTTCAAATTTTCAAGGACAGTACAAAAGAGAAATGAATGCCTCACGCATGAATAGTCAGAAGGTAACAACCGTCATATTAGCAATCTTACCTCTTCCAAACTTCTTGTAATCAGAATCCATGAATCAGCGCCTGACATGGAAATAGCTCATTACTACCCAGGGACTACCTTTTCTGTAACAAAGAAAAAGGAACATTTAACCCCACTATCAATGTTACTAAGCTTACATGATTATCAGCAACAAACCCATCATAATTAAATAGAAGCAAACGAATACAGCTGAAGAGCAGCACAGCAGTCGCAAAGAATTCAGTAATAGCACATTTTTTATCATGTCATGACTTTTTGCAGGAATACGTTATAAAATACCTATAAGTAACATTGGAAAAGAAAACTACAATGCTTTCAGAATTCCGAGGTTCATTATAATGTTAAAATATACCACATGCTTATATCATAATATATGAAGCTTCAGTATCAATTATCATAATAATTTGACAACCATGTTATTTTTGAAGTTTTACATATAGTCCAAATAACAGTTTATAGCCCCGATCTGCTATTTACATCCAATATATATAGCATAACAAGAAAAGGACCCAAGGTAGTATAAATAAATGGATGTAGAACAACCACTCTAACCTTTATATGATGAGAAAGGCTAATGAGATTTCAAAACCAAAGCATGAACCAAATGTTTATGCATGTGTGTGTGTGAGAGAGAGAGAGAGAGAGAGATAGAGAGTTTATAAGGCACCTGAATTATTATGGCAGGTTAACAAACCCTCGGCACACGCTGCAAGTTTATCAAAAAAGAACCATCTTATACAAAATATTGAATGATTATGAAACTCAAGAGTAGTAATAGTGCAATAAAGGCAAATAAAGGAAATCGAGTAAAAAATACTATGTATACTATCTTTATCTGTATTAAGAATGCCATAATAGGTGAGAATGCAGGAAACTTTATTTTATGCGTCAAATTATAGTAGACTACTATCTTCAGATAAGATATTAGGGAAAAAAAAATTAAAACCCTAACAAAAGCAATGTGAAACCTCAAAGTAATACAATTGCTCAATGCTCATAAAGCATGGGCATATTAAACCATCACAAATCCACAAGTACAAAGTTATGTGCCGTGACCCACAAATTCACAAGTACGAAATCCAGTTAATATCACTAGGATAATCTCCATGCCTCAAGACTCCACATGTGGGAAGATAGGGTTCGGGTATAGGGTACCCGAATACCCGACCCGAAAAAATCGGGTATCGGGTACCCTATACCCGAAAAATTAGGGACCGGGTTCGGGATCGGGTATTTAGGGTGGGGAAAAATCGGGTATCGGGTATACCCGAAATACCCGGTTTTTATTAAATATATATTAAATTATTTAATTAAATTTTAATTCCTTAATTTCAATTTTCAAATACTGAACTGCAACCCTACCTACAAAATTTTCAATTTTCAATTTTGATTTGATGTTATATATTATTTATTAATACAGATTTTCGAATTTTTTTAAAAAAAAAATCGGGTATTTTCGGGTATTAGGGTACCCTAATACCCGATTAAGGAAAACCGGGTACCCTAATACCCGAAATACCCGATTTTACACAGTTTGACCTGAAACATGTAATTTTGACCGGGTAATTAGGGTACCCGAATACCCGACTCGGGTATTAGGGTACCCCATTTTTTTCGGGTTCGGGATCGGGTATCGATTTCCCGTCTTAATCGGGACCGGGTACCCGATTTTTTCGGGTAGGGTACCCGATCCCGACCCGATTCCCAGCCCTATGCGACACAATAATCTGATGCAGATCAAGCTTAGGCCTAGAAGAAATTTCAGCTTTTCTACTTTAAAAATCATTATGCACTTTCTAAATCCCAGAACATATCCCCAATGTTCAACCAGTAATTTTTTTCCTAACTTTTCAAGTCATGACTCATGGATGAGATATCAATCCAAGAAAATAATATAATCCTATCCCAAATATAATCCAGTTTTAGTACGATGTATTCTCAGCCATGTCCGTTGACATATCAATCAACAACTGATGTGAGACTTCCTCTTCCCCTTATTTAGACAAGTAATCAGTATCCATTCATTGTTTTTTGAATAACATTAAGAGTAGCTTTTCCGTGCCAGGACTTTTTAGTTGGGAGATCACCGAGCATTTACTTTTTTGTTAGTATATCGATTTTATTTCAAAACTACGAGTTTCATGGCAAGTGACTGTAGTTGGGAAATTCAAGCAAACATTATGTTAACTTCTGACCAAGTCTTATGTTAGCATAGCACTTGAGACAATGTGGCAGTAAACAATTTTTTTACACCTGCTACATACTGCATTGAAGTGACTTTGACATAAATATATAAGGCATTTGGCCATTGAAATTGCATAACTTAGATAGTAATGACTTTGCGATATAGACAGTGTTTTATTCAACCAGAAAAACCAAAAAAGTTAAATCAACTTTGCCACAACATTGGACCTGATAACCATCTTTTGGTTATAACCACCTCTAATATAGATCAGTGGAGAGTTCATATACTTACATCGGAAGCCACATAACTATTTAAGCTGGTAAATAAATGAAACACCGAAAATTTCAATTATAACTAGAAGCAAAATAAAACTAAAAATAATAATAAAAAGCATATGCACCGTAGCCCTTTGATTCAATAATAATGCCAGCTTAATGGCGCTAATATATATCGAACATACAGAAGACACCGAAACAGACACTATAAATATTTGCGAACACCACTAAACCACATGGAATGAGACCACAAGTGAATGAAGAAAACTGAAACACTTCATTTTTAAACTGAATTCCCACAGCTATAAAATCGAAACCCTAGTTCACAAAATACCCAAAACACAACGACAACCCTAAATTGTCAAATCGACGCCGAATTACACTTCCAAACACGGCGAAACCAATCTCAATTTAACATAAACAAAGCAAAAAAAAGGCACAAATCATAACCGCACCTTCACAGAATTCGGGGGTATTTTCACCGAGTTCCCTGAGCGATCGCCCGCGAATAAACCCCCCGCCGCAAAAGTAACAATTCTGGATTGAATCGGGCTCGCTTAGCGACGTGGAAAGGGGGAGGACGTTGAATTGTGGAATAATTCGAGCAGCTTAAAAAGCTCGTTAATGGAGGGAAAATTGGGGAGGGGATCGAGTGTTGGCGAATCGGGAATCTGGAGTGTGGGAGAATACTTGGGAAGGGGGGTATTCAATTGGTTCCTCGGTCTAAGCAACACGTGGCGTTATGTTAGTGGCTGTTTCATTACGCCGGTCTTTTTTCTTTTTCTTTTTTGTATGGAATTTATTTTTTTATGGTGTTTTTGTGTAGAATTTATGAAGAGGGTTTGTCAGTTTTTTCCGTTTTGGAGAAAGAATGAGTTCAGTTATTATTTCACTTTTTTTTTAATTAGTATTATTTCACTTGTTAAGTGTAGTTTGATGTTTCTCACCTTTTTTTTTTTTGAAAAGTCAAAAGAAATAGATTAAAGCGAGTACAAGGGGTATTCGAAACCCTTACACATCAATCCAAATACAAACATCCGTCTTATTAAATTATAGACGGAATGCAAGCAATAGGCTTAGAACACCAATCATGAAAAGAGTGACCAAAAGAAAACTCAAAGAATGAGTGAATCCACTTCCAAGATCGAAATTTGATTCCTTCCACAATTCTTTTCACCTCCGGTTTGATCCCATTGAAGATAGCATCATTTCTAGCTTTCCAAATGCTCCAACACACACATTGCCAAATGATATTAAAAATCTTATTCTTCACTTTTCCCTTTTCCAAGTAAGTGAGTCCGACTCCACTTTGTCCATCTTGTACCTGTCAAGGAAATACCACAATTCCAAAAAATCTTTCATTTGAATAGAATTAAACATTCTCTCCCATTTAAAATCCCAAACCCAAGAATTATTCTCCCTAAATTCCATATCCTTCACTTTGCACTTTTTTTGCGAAGACAATAAATAAAGAGCACTAAACTTCTCCCTAAGCACAATTCCTTCATCACCCCAAGGGTTTTCCCATAAACGGACCAAATTTCCTTCTCCTAAAGAAAACAATAAGTTTTGACAAAAAATTCTCCCCTTCAACCGATTCCACAAGGAGTTAAGATCCCTCGACCACAAAGATCTCAAATTTTTATTGCATCCAACACCCTCCTCCTTACCCAACACCCCGTATCTGGACTTAAATATTCTCAACCAAAGAGAATTCCCCCCTGCATCCATCTCCACAACCACTTGCACATAAGAGATAAGTTGAAAACCCTCAAGTCTCTCACCCCCTAAGCCCCTTTCAATTTTAGGTCTGCACAAGTCAGCCCACCTAACCCAAGCAATCTTGTTTTTATTATCATTTCCCCCCAAAGAAACTTCCTTTGCAGATTAGTAATGAATTTGATAACACTCACCGGGGCTTTGAATTACAGATGTAAAGTGTTCAAGTTCGTCTAAATACATAGTCGGCTCATTTGTTTTATCAAGGCGACTCGAGCTGACACGTCGAGCTCAGAACTATAGTCGGCTCATTTGTTTTATTTGTTTAAATACATAGAGAACGTGAAAATTTTCCGTTCTCTTTCATTTTTCCGCTTGCTTTTTTGTTTCAAGAAAAAAACAGTATCTTTGATATAATATAACTTATCTATTTGCATATACTCCTATTTAGGACACATTTGATACATATATCATTTATATATATAATTTATTTGTTAAATTTACATATAGAATGTGAAATTTTTTAAATTTTCATTCATGTAATAGTTCAATATAATATACTTAGTTTTGCTAAAAAGCAAATAAATAATGTAAATAGCAAAACACAAAATAATAAATATATTTTTATAAAACAAAATAATAAATATATTTTTAATTTCATATATTTTTATTTTAACACCACAATTATAGTATCATAGTATTACATTATATACTCTTCTTAAATTAAAAGTATAATAAATATAATAAATAATTTAATTTTTTATAAAACAAAGCCCTTTGGCAATAAGTATATATAGATTTGATAATATTGGCTACAAAAAGGTATGGGATTCGTCATTGAAAATGAAAATCTAATACATAATCATATCTAGAAATTCATAACATCATAGTTCAAACACAATCAAAAGAAAAAGTATATGTAAACTCTTTGTTTTTTTATAAAAACTCTCTTTTCAAACCTGAATGGATTTTTTTTTTTTACTTGAAACTGAATGGATTTGTCCCATCTATCTTGAAATAAAATTTTTGGACACGAAATTTAAGAAATTAGTATTTAGTGTGTTAAGTGTAGTATGTGTAAAAGTGAAAATGTTAATAAAAGGTAAAACATTTACCAAATAAAGAAATGTCTCAAGATAGGTGAAATGTCCAAAATAAAAATTGTCTCAAAATAGATGGGACGGAGGGAGTATTATAACACAATGTTTACTCACTATACAATTTTCGTATGACTTGTAAACTGTTGCAATTGGAACATCTTTCGATTATTCGACATTTACAATGCCCTTATTAATTACTAGTAGTTTTCATTTTTCAAGCAAAAATTATCTGATCATGTTCATGTATAACTAATACGACGTAGTTTTACTGTTTGAATAAATTATTAGTTAAAAAATGACAACTTATTAGTATAATTTTATTTTTTTTTAAAGAAACCATATAGAAATCACAAATCCATATATATATATCTCACGTTTTCAGCCATTTTAAAACGTTTTTCAGGCACCGTTCTCTTAAAATATGTCACAACAAGATCTCGTGAATATTCTCAAAATCCATATATCAATCAATAGCCTTAAATTTTTTCAATAAAATTCCAACAAGTTGCCGTAACAAGAGGAGGACCCATCTATTAATAAACGAGTTAACGTCGTTATCAAAATCATGTTGACTAACTTTCTCTTCCCCTTTCTTCTCCAACACAAACATACAATGGAAGATATAACATGCATTTGAGATTTTTTTTTTTTCAAGTAACACAAATAAATATCGCCATAGTGCCTTTCTCAAGTTTCTTACTAGTATTTTGAGCCTACCAAAAAAAGTTTCTTCGTGTTTTACTATAAATAAGCGTAACATAATTTGTCTTAAAGCACCTTATTTGTTCAAATTGTTATAGGATTAACTATTTGTATGAACATACAATTATTGAGTTATTGACATTGAATTTGCCAAACCAAGATTATATGCAAACCTATCATCATCAACGACTGTACCACGCAAGTAATTGATAGTGCCGTGCAGTCGTCAAAATAAAATATATAGAGCTCGTTGAAACACTAACTGTGAGTCTGTGACGCCCCGGGACGAAGTGCGGAGTGATCATCGGTGCAAAAGAGGCACGGACAAGGAGCGGCTTCAATTAAAAGTACTTCCAAGCGGAGAGGCGCAGGGATGAATCGAAACACACCCGAACGAGAGGGATTCCGAGAATATGTTAGAATGAGACGACATATTCAAGGAGAGTTTAAAGGGTTTGATTGGGCTACTTATATCAACAAGATGCATCTTCTTTTCTGGTGCTCATGTGGAAGAAACTCCAAGATTAAGCGTGTTTGGCTTGAAGCAATTTCAGGATGAGTGATCCCCTGGAAATGAGTAACACACATGAATACTTTTTAATGGATTATATAAATATAACTCGTGAGTGTCTGAAGGCTAAATTCACTATGATCATCAACAATATACAGTATAGATTGATATCTCTCTGGTAGGGCTGTCGATCGGTTCGGGTTCGGTTACCCCCATACCCGAATTTTCGGTTACCCGAACTCGAAATTGCCATATTTCACTAACCGTTCCCGAACCGTTTTAGGTGTTCGGTTACCCAATAACCGCTTCGGTTACCCGATTCGGTTATTTGGGTATCCAAAATACCCATTTAAAAAATTAAAATTCAAATAATTTGCTAGATAGAGGATTTGAACCTTAGTCTCTATAAAATACACAAAGCAACTTGATACACTAGACTAAAGCTTATTCTTAAACTTTAAACATATCATAATTTTATTTTAGCTAAGACTCGATTTTTAAATAAAAATAAATAAATTAATGAATTAATAATTAAAATATATATAATATATATATTAAATAATTTATTAAATAATTTTCGGTTATTTCAGTTAACCCGTTTCGGTTATTGGGTTAACCGATACCCGAAATTTTTTTAAAAATGATACCCGAAACCGAACCGATACCCAAAAAATTCGGTTATTGGATACCCAAACCCGTAAATTTCGGTTTGGTTAACGGATTATCCAAAATCCGATAACCAATTAGACAACCCTACTCTATGGTAATCTATCTTTACAGATTGGCTGCCTAATATAAATCTACTTATCTGCTCTTTGTACTAAAATGTTGAATCAACACAGAAAAATAAAACAGCCGAGATAACAAAAGTTACTCGGACAAAGAACAACTTGTTGCACTCCAATGTTCTGTACTTCAATTCTTGCTCTTGACCTCCCGTCAATATAAAGTGAGACTTTACAGATTAGCTGCTTAAGCCTCTTTCGTCAAAGCAATCCTTGAAGAACTGATGTCATGTTTGCAGCAGGAAAATGACGAGTTGGTTGTGAGTGAATGTTAGGTCGCAGAAATTGCACGTCCAAAATGTAAGAATGAGAGATGCTTCTTGCTACTTTTATAGGCCTCCAAGTCGTGGTTAGTTAGCACTACTTTCCACTTTCAAAAGCTTCCTATAACCGCTGCAATCCTCTTCTGAAAACTGCCAGTCGACCAGCCACGAATGTTATGGGTCCTGAAAAATAGGAACAAATTGCCCACCTCTTTGGACCATGATTAACCACCTTTCCACTTATTAAAAACGTGATCAATTGCCACAAAACCTTTATTCTAGTACCAAAGAATAATAAAACGTGAAAGGAAGGTAAATATTAATTATGTACAGTTACCAACGGAGAGTCAAAGTACAACTTCAAGACAGATTTCAGAATGTTGGCTGGTTCTCAGAAATGTTATCAACATTCAACCCAACATTGTCAGAGTCAACATTGACTATAACAATATAGTACATGTACGTTAAATTAATCAATCATTCACCATATATTTATTAAGTAAATAATAATTTATAATATAAATTATAATTTGTGTTGATGGTGTTAAATGGTCAAATAAGTAAGTGAAAATCAATAGTTATTCATAGTAAGACAGATCAAATTGCCTTTACTTTGACTTATACATAACTTACCTCAACTCTCTCTCTTTCTCTCT
This sequence comes from Salvia miltiorrhiza, assembly GCF_028751815.1. NCBI lineage: Eukaryota > Viridiplantae > Streptophyta > Magnoliopsida > Lamiales > Lamiaceae > Salvia > Salvia miltiorrhiza. The sequence goes on from NC_080393.1 coordinate 6,875,109, forward strand.
CTCCATCTCTCTTACCTCTTCATCTCTCTGATATGTGTTTCTCTTTATCCCGATTTCAATTATTTTATCCGGGGATGGCGTGGGGTGTTGGTATTTTTGGCTGGCCTGAATATGATTTATTGTGTTATCTTATCCGATTTTATGTGTTAGCCCGTTCTCCAATTTCAATTCAGCAATATGATTTCCTCTCTGAATATATTTTTTCGATCATCATCTCCATTCAAATACTTGTTAAGTTCGTTTTTGACATTGTCTATTAAAATACTTATTTTTCATATTTATCTTGATATTTTGTTCAACTGTATTTTAAATATAGTTAAATATATGGTACACCCGGTACGAATGATGGTTATTCGTACCAATCGTGGAATGCAACGTTCTAGCATGTCATTTGATCCAGTATTTGATACAAATGGTTCGAATAAACTAAATTCGTGTCGTTTGTCCCCCTAAAAAAGGGCCAAATGTTTTTAAGAGAAAAAGCAATCATAGCGAATCAAATGAGCAAAATAATACGAAATCTCACGTCTCTGTTAGATCTAACAAAATATTTGAACTAAATCTTCATTTTTGTCATAGATCTCAAACTAAATATCACATATTTGGGTTAGATCTGCAAATTTACAATATAAAGAATAGAGGTTACGATGCAACGATGACGATAGAATTCGCCGAATTATGAAGAGCCAAACAATGTTATCGTCGAATTTGGATGAGGCGTCGACTATTGATAGGGGTGATGAATCGAAAAAAATATGACTTGACGCAGATGATAAGGAATTTGAGAGGAAAAAAAAAAAGGGAGGAAGAAAGTAAAGATAATTTTGTGCGAAATTATAAAAATTAATTAAATTTTTTACAAATTAACTTGGTGATTAACTATTGAGTTACACTATTTATAATAATTATTTCAAATTTGGCCTCTTATAATATTCTCTTTTTGAAGCGTGCCACGTAAATTGTCCATTTCTTTTTATGGGGTGAATCGTGTCACGTTACTTGTATGGTCAAATGCGAAGATCACACACATGACTACGTATTCGACAACCATTATGCCTTGATACCTCTGAATATTCCATCGTAATTTATGAATGGGTAAAAATGAAAAATACAAAATTATTTTTATTTGAGGGGAATACAAAATTATTAGAGAAGCATTAACTAACCAACCAACTCTGCATCTGCAATAACAGTCCAAAAGTCATGGACTCTCGCCTTAAATAAACATCTCCGTGGGCGTGGAGACTCATTTCATCACGCAATTCAAACGCACCATTCTCACGCAACACGATCATGCCTTCTCTCCTCACCGCGCTGCTCAAATTCGCAACCCGATCCCTAATTTTTGCAGTGGTTCTATGGATTGGACTAATTTACGTCGCGGAAGCTAATGGCGGCGACGTTGAAGGACAATTGCTGCTGAGAGGAGTTAGCGAGCAGAGAGTGTTCGACTACTTCAAGCTCGCTCTCCAATGGCCGGGCACCTACTGCCGCAAAACTAGTAAATGTTGTGCCCAAAATGGCTGCTGTCGAGGGTAATTTCAGTGTTCTTTGTTAATTGTTGTTATGTCTCCCGATCCCGAAAACCTGCGTGTTGCTTTCAGCTTCGTCCGTCGATATTTGGTTCGTGTAGATTGATTTCGGAGCTGTTTTTATGTTTATTCAGATTTGTTAGGATAAAGGGATATATATTGATTTTTGCTCGGTGCTATGAACCTTAACTTCACATTTTCTAATTTTATTTATTTGTGCAGGTCAAATAGCCCGACGGGATTTACAATACGTAAGTGCATTGATTTAAATGGTTTACATTCAAAACTAGACTCTATGCATATCTTTGTTTTTCAATTAGGAGTACTGCGTTAGCAACCAAATATACACAGAATGTTATACAGCAAGAAAAATTGGGATACAAATACTGTTACGTGAACTTGTTATTCACTTTAGTGATGCAGTTTAGATGACCAGATGTGATTTTTTTCTTCGCAGATGGACTTTGGGCTGATTACAATGATGGAACTTGGCCTTCATGTTGCTCGGGTAAAAAATTTGATGCTACACAGGTACAAATTTTATACAGTTTTGAGTATGAATTTTTATGTGCTTATTTCCAAATAAGATTTTTGTGCCCTTTGATTCGGGCAAAGGGAAAGAGAAGTGGAGTATGAACACTCGTGCACTTAGTAGTGTCTCATCATTTGATTTCTTGTAAAGAAAGGAAGTTACATTGGTCACTGGCAGGGATAACCTTGAGCCTTTGAACAGGTGTCATAATGTTAAATGTTCATGTCCGAACACGATCGTTGTTTTGTTTTCTTGTAATAATTAAGATATTAGTTCCTTATCTAGACTCCCTGGATGTATCGTTGTTTGATATCCCGAGTAAGAAAATTTCCTAGAAGCTTCACTGGCTTGATATGAATAAAATGTATGGTCCCGTTTGAACTTCAACCATTTATCCAGTTAATAGATCATTAAGCAGGATTTTGGTTTGGGGGGAGGGGGGAGCGAGTGTTTTCATGGGTGGTTTTTCCAACTTTACTGTTCCTCTACCATATTTCAGGGCTCTTTACTTTCATATATTCCTAAAATTTGTGTTCTCAGACTCCTTGTTTCTTGACTGGGTGATTTAGTTAAACTCAACTTTTCCAGTAATAATTCTTAGGCCACACCTGGAATTGGATGCGTTTAAAATAACCACTGTCCTTTCTAAAAACTTATCATCATCATCATCACCACTATCTTATTGAAATATGCAGATTGCAACATTGCGTAACGCACTGTATAAGTACTGGCCAACTTTAAGCTGCAGTGATTCAAAGAACTGCTATGGTGGAAAAGGATTATTTTGGGAACATGAGGTTGGTTACTTATCTTTTCTGGACTTAAGAATTTTTTATAATATTAATGTAACTAATAAGCTCTTCTTTCTTTCTGCCATTTTTGGACTGCGATTGTCTGGAAAAAAGTGGGGTAAGCATCTCTTCAAGTACAGATTCTCATTTTGTTGCATCACAGTTTTTTTTTTTTTTTTTTTTTTCATCTGAGAAAGGTTATCATACACACACTGATTTGAGATAGAGTTCCTGAATACGCTTAACAATTGCACTTGCTTAATCCTTGGTATGGCATAAAAAGTTATTTCTCTTGTAGTCACTTTAGTTGTTTTTCCCCACCAGACTAGGCCAGAACTAGATTCTATGCAGCATTCTTGAATGATACCGACAAAGTGTGATTGGATTTGTGCAATAATATTGATATCATCCTATATTCACCTCCACCTCTGTTCTATTTCTCAGCAACCTGACCTCATAATGCAAGAAACATAGATAGACCAAATTATGTCATAAATGGCAAATGATTAAGATGCTTGAAAATTCTTTGACCAGATATTTGTAAATTAATGGAATGTTCCATTAATTTATGAGCAGATATATGTAAATTAATGGAAATGTTCCATGCTTCGCTTCAGTTTCTGCAATCTGTCTAATCATCTTACTACTTCTAGTTCTATATCTAATGGAGTACTATTTTACAAAAATAAATTAATGATATTTACTTCTTGTAACAGGAATGCATTGTTCTCCTTAAATTATTGTTAGAAGTTTTAATTTCATGCATTTTCTAATTATCAAGTCAAATGCACTTCTCAACTGTATGCATTTTCACTAGGGATTACGTGTCGATACCGCATACTAACCAAAGTGCTGTTGTGCATACCCTTCTTGTGTCTCAATCTGGATTTTACCATGTTCCTAGTAGCTATGAGATTTCATATATATATATATATATGGGGGTGAGCTAAAATAAAAACACATCTTAGCATATAAAATAGGAACCATTTTTAGCCCTTAGATCATCAAGATCTACGGTTGATTCATCACCTTGTTGGGTAAATTCATGATCCCGAGTTCGAATCCCATAGGCAGCAAAAAAATTATTTTTTGCAATTCATACCTTCTAATTCATACATTTTCTACATAAAATTCATACATTTTTGTTGGTTTGTATTTTTTATTTTAAGAGCTGTTTTTACTGTAGCCTTTCCCTACATACATATATATATATATATATATATATATATATATTCTTATATGTTGTAAAAGTAACTACATTTACTGCAGAAGCACCTAACTTCTTTTCTTTATTCATGTGGCCTGCAGAAAAACATGGAACTTGTGCTGCTTCAGTAACAGGAGATGAATACAATTACTTTGTAACAACTCTTAATTTGTACTTCAAGTATAATGTCACGGTAAGATGGCCCTCTCCCATTAAACTGTTGGTGTTTGACTTTGCCCCTCGAAAATTCTGCATGTCTTTGTTCAGGATTGTTACTTATGTACAATCATGGATATCTAGTCTATTGCATTGTTCACTCATATTAATAAGAGCTTTGTTTGCCTGTTAATGAGTAGTAATCACCTGTCAACTTCATAAAGTACAACTTTAGGGAGCTGCTTCTTAGGGACAGTTGTTTGAGCATTCTCTTATTAAAGATATGGTCTACATGGACGACAGGCTAGTTAATACTACTCCCTCCGTCCGCCAAGATTATGTAACAATTACTATATCGGACGTCCGCCAAGATTATGTCACTTTCCTTTTATGGCAATGGTCCCACCATCCTCTTTAATATTTTATTCTTACTAGCACTTTTTATTTACAAAAAATCACTCAAAATTCAATCTCAACCACTCATCTCATAAAGTGGTGGGACCCTTTCTCCACTACATCAAAATCATCACCAATTTTATTAAATCTCGTGCCCAAGCAAATTGCCATAATCTTGGCGGACGGAGGGAGTATTAAAGTATAGCATGTGCCAGTGAATGGATCTGTCAATGTCAGCATCTTCACTTCTATTTTGCGCTCTCCAATCTTGAAACAAAATTATGGACATCTCAAAGAAGATCCATCTCCACCCTCCTCTTTTTTTTTTTTTTAAAGATGAAAAATACTTTATTAAATAAATGAAAAAGAAAAGAACTAAGTAAATTACAAACTACACTCAGGCATACCCGAAGGGAAAACAACCACAACGAGGAAAACTCGAGGGCGAGGGTGGGGGTTGACTCAGTCATAAGGAGGAGCCAAAAGATAGTCACTCGGACATTTCTAAGCATCCGCAAAGTTTGTTTTGAACTTTTCCTTAGTATTCTTAAGAGTATACAAGGTGGCGCAAGCCACTCATATATCTCCACACTCCTCTTTATCTCTTTTTTTAGGAGCTTTAACAAACCCAAACCATAGTTTAAGTAAATAGGCACATATTCAGTACCCCACAACAGAGTTCAAATGTATGCTATATAGGTATGCCTATGGAGACACGTCTAGGAAACTACTAAGGGTGGTGCTTGGTTGGGTAATGAAAATGGAGTTGATATATGTGAGGGATTCCGATTGATGGTGCTTGGTATGTAGGATTCTGATTGAGGGATTCCATTAGCTACATCCCTTATTAAAAATTATTCCATTGCAATACTTATCAAAAGATATTAACCAAGGGCCCCGTATTAGCTTATTTGCCTTTAATATGGGCCGGTTTCTCTAAGAGACTTGCTGCCAGGGGATAATCTTTCCAGACAATTACAGGTTATCAATATATATTGGCGAAGAAGAGGAATTACCTCCATTGGAGTCAAGCAGTGAATTTCTCATACAAGTTTTGTCACCACAGAATACTGCGTATATAATTGGAGAATAACATTTCAGACTGTGCTGTAGCAATCACAGCTATGCATGTTTTATTTTCCTGGCTAGACGTTACTCTTGTAGTTTTTAACTAAGTTTGCAATATGTAATTTTTCATCTATAAGTCACCCCACCATGATTGATATATTTTTTTTCACTGTGCAGGAGTTTCTGGCAGATGAAGGATATGTAGCATCAAACTCTGAAAAATATCCCGTAGGAGGCATTATTTCAGCCATTCAAAATGCTTTCCAGGCAACTCCAGAAGTTGAATGTTCGGGTGATGCTTTGGAGGAAATTTACTTATGCTTCGATAAGACTTTTAAGGTCAGACCGTGTATCTATATTTTCTGAATTCCTTTAGTTTTTCTGCAAGCCCGATATATATATATTCATTCGGATTAGTTGCTTGTTATTTATTTTTCCCAACCTTATCTTACTTTCTATTTCTCCTTAGACTTAATTGGACTGCTGATTATACTGACTTGTCTGAAATTTTTATAACTTGCTAATTTTTTTATTTATTTAAAGGATGCCTTATTTCTTTTCAGTCTGTAAAAGCTATTATTACTATATCAATCTCTACCATTTTGTTTGTTTCTCCTTTGAGCGATTTATGCCTGGTTTGACTAAAGTTATTTTTGCAGCCTCGTGATTGTGAAATTAAAACCACCACAAACAGTGGCATAGTTACTTCATCGACATGCCCCAGCTACGTCTCCTTACCAGTGCTTGCCTCATCAAGTGAGTTCAATTTTCTCCATTATCCTCCTATTCATACACCATACATCACCTCATAAACCTGTCTCGCTTTAGTTTCCTCTCACTTGTGTAATCAGCAGCATTTCCTATAACAAGCTTCTTGATGCTAAAATTTTGATGATGCACCAGTATAGCCCGATCCTTAGCGCTGGTCAAAATCTTTCATCTTGGGGAGTGTTTACTTTGGGCGATAACTTAGACAGAAAAAAGTAATACTTAATCCACCATATACTTTGATGGATTGAACAATTTTGATCTTGTTTAGTGACTAGTCGTCTAATTAATATAGTTTGCATGACCTTGTTCAATTCCCCCATCTCACGAAATAGCTCATCCATGCTACGTCTCCTTCTGCCTTTTATGCGTCATTTCTGCCTGTAAGAGATCGTTTCTGGTTGCAGAACTTGGGCACAGTCAAACCGGAGTTTCACAATCCACTCTACAATCGTCCATCTGATCGACTTGAAGATGGGGATACGCAAGTCGTCGCCCTACGCCTATCAGGTAATAAAAAGTGCCAGGGAATTCGTCGGCAGTTGAAACCTGTTTACATGTAGTGTGTATTAGGTTTAACTTAAGATGTGTATGATGCCATATTATACGTACTGAGACGGGATTTTCCTGGTCTTGAATACTTCATTTTATTCTTGCTATTGCCATCACCATGAAATATGATCTATCTCTTTGGACAGTCTTCATTAGCGTAATTTGAATCCTCTACTTTTCTCTAAAAAAGGAAATCTCCACTTGTCATGTGTTTTTTAATCTTGAGCTTCTCTCACTTGCACTTAGACGAAATCTATAATTTTTTGTTGCGCGTTCGAGAAATCAATGACATGCTTTTAGCATGTACTACTAAACACATGATTATGAAATTGAAATAAATTTAGGAAATAAAACTTTTTTCCTATGAAATCTCCAATATCGACTCTACTTTTTAGCGTTGGTTATTCGTCAAGTGTTCCAATTTATTTTGAATAGAGGTGAACTCGTATGGATGGATCAAACTCGCATATAAGTGAAGAAAATGTAATTCTTTTTTGCAAGATATTTGACATTTTTTAGTCAGGTTTGTATTTTATTTAGTTAGATGGCAAAATAAAAATTGCCCCTTGTTTTCAAGATAATTTGTCAATTTGTCCATCCGCAAGGTACATTCATCCGCACATGAAGTTTTGTCTTATGAAAAAAAATTTGCCTATTTGGTACATTACTTTTGGTCTTTCATCAATTTTGGTACACTGCTTTTGCGAGTGGTATCCCAGGAATATATATTGTTAGAGTTAAGTCGACAGTAGTATGAGGTTTCTATTCAATTTCTTAAAATTGTTAGGTCCAAATTTTATTTTGGATATATCCAAGCGGTACCAACTCCTCATCCCCCAAGTAAAAATAAAATAAATTTTTTTAAAAAAGTAAAAATAAAATAAAATAATAGATAAATAAATAAATAAAAATAAAATTTTGGCCAAATATAATAATCTAACCCAATAATAACACTTATTTTTAAATCTAACCTAATAAATCAATATTTATAAAAAATACCCAATGAATTGAATTTCTTTTCAAGTGTAACCTGGGTGGGTCGAGCACACGAAATCTAACCTAGTTATCTAAAAAAGTTAATAACATTTTAAATTGGAATTTTCACTTTTAAACTTAACTTTTTAGTAAACCATTGATAATCATGTATGATTATTTCACAAATCGAAATTACAATTTGTTAATTTCAATCCTTATATCAATAAACTTTAGTTAGAATTATTGTGTGCGCGTGTGTGTCATAAAATATAGCCAATAAACTCTCTCTCTCTCTCTTAAAAGAAAAAACAGGGGTTAACAATTTGACATCTCAATTGTTGACCTACGTTAGTTACTTAGTTTTGAAAAGAAATTCAATTTATTGGGTATATTTTTGTAAATAGTGATTTATTGGGTTAGATTTAAAAATAGGGCAAATATTGTCGAAATCCATAAAGTTTGACGCGATTCTCGTTTTTCCCTTGACCTTAAAATCTCGCGTATAATTCCATGAACTTGCATCCGATTTGTAATTTTCTCACAAAATTAAAATTCCCCCAAAATAATGTTGACATGGCAATCGAAATATACATGTAAGCTAATTTTCCCGGTGTCTAGAACGATTGCGTTTCAGTAAACCATTAAACGTCGTCGTTTTAATTATTTTTTGGGATTAAATCAAAATCAACTCAAATCCCTCTTCAATTAGGGTTCTTCACGAAGAAATACCCAAAACTTTCTCATTTTCGAATCTAAACAATTGCCATGATACCAGATTTATCTGAATTCATGAATGAAATCACACTAAGTTGCGCTTGTTTTAGTCGCTGTTTTGCGAGGGGATAAGATCCACAGTGGTGTTGAAATCGAAGGGCCTAATATGCGAAGAACTTGATAAGTCCGATGTTAATCTCTGTGTTGATGATGAGCAGTAGCAGCCAATCCGAGGCTAATCGAAGGATCTTATCTCCCATACGAGGTGCTGGTGCTCATGAGGCTTGCAAATGAGAAAGGATTTTCCATTTCTTCTTCTTGATCTTCTTCACTTGTGTGTCTAGAAATAGAAAGTAGGTGTTTCTGGTTAGTGTTGGGATTGAGCATTTGCCCTTAATACGACGATGTTTTGCAAAATAGGGTTATTTAATTCAGATGCAAAACGACAGTGTTTTGCCCCTAATTAATCTACTCAGCATAAGTGTGACACGTATTTGACACATCATCTAATTAATGGCCGAAAAACGTCATTAAAGGAAAAACAATAATTGGAGCAACGGTCATGGATTTATACACGAGATTTTAAAATCAAAAGAAAAATGAGAATTGTGCCTAACTTCATGGATTTTGACGCTATTTGCCCTTAAAAATAAATACTATTATTGGGTTAGATTAATATATTTGACCTAATTAATTTGTTGTTGTTGTTGTTTTTTTTTTTTTTTTTTTTGGAAAAACCTAAATTTTTTAGTTAGGAAAGAATCATTTTACCAGTTTACTTGAAAACATAAAAGGTTAAAATTTTGAAACTAAGAAAATTAGAATTAGGTAAAGTTTTGATAACTAATAAATTTGTTACTCTAACAATGTTGAGAAATTACATAAAAACCTTAAATTACAATCGACTTGATTTTGACTAGAAGAAAACATGTTATTCCATATATATAATCAGGACTGAAGTGAAACAATATGTATTAAGTTATCATTTTTGACTATGATACCAAAATAAAAAACATATGGTACCAAAAAGATAAAATTTTCACAGCTTTTGACACGTACTGGGTCGTTTAGCCAAGTCTCGATACGTAATTGGATGGAAAAAGTTGAATACACAGTGATGCTATTATAGTTAAATATATATCTTAATGAGAATTTAATCATGCATATGATTTTAAACGTGTTAATTATATATATATATATATATATATATATATATATATATATATATATATATATATATATATATATATATATTATGTGTGTGTGTGTGAAGTATTATGAATTGTAAATATATATTTGATGAAATAGCAAACAATAAATTTTGGGTGCGAAGTTGCGGACTTAGTTCAAACCATTTTAAATCAGCATTAAGTTTTGTAATGCAAAACTAATTATAGTATCGATGATTCTAAATAAATACTCCATCTGTCTCAACTTTTAGTATTTATCTTTTCTTTTTTGGACGTCCCACATTTTAATATTTATTTATATTTTTAGTAAACTTCATTTTAATTAATTATTTTAACACCCACATAAAAGACGTGAGACCTTATTCCACTCATAATACACTCAATCATTTTATTAAAACTCGTGTCACTCTCAAATGGATACTAAAAATTGGGACATATGAAGTAATTATTCACTATAGTTATAGACGGTGTTTCGAATTTCTGATATTTAAATAAATAATTAGTTATTTACCAATAAATAAGAGATTTGTTCAGAAACTTTTTTCTAATTTGAAAAGACCTTTCAACATAGATATATCTTCACTTTATATTTTCATCAATAATTGATGTAATTAATTTCCTTAAAGGATTATCTGTTGGAAGACAATTCATCTAGCTCATTTCTTATCCTAAATACTATTAAATTTGATATGAATCCTCTATCCTGTCTGCCAATTATATTTACTTTTCCGTTACAAACTTCGTTTTCAAATCGTCCATTAATTTATGATAGCAAAATTAGTGAAGCTGACTCATTCACTAATTATATTTAATCTAAGTAATTTATCCCGCAATTAACGAACAATTATTGCACTTCTGTACTGTTAAATTAATAAATTACTGTCACTCCATTTACAATCCTATATAATTACAACGGAAGCTGTGAATTCCGGTGAAACAATCATTTGTAAGAGATATAAAAAAAACCTAGAAAACAGATTGAAACGCTAAATGTATTTCCTGAAATATTTTTCATTATTGATCATGCATGTTGCATTTAGTTAATCTTATAAGCATGTGCGAGACCATTATAATAGTTTTACGTATAAAATAATATAAATAATTTCCCCAAAATCTTATTGTATATTCCTCACAATTATAAACAAGACGATTCCACATAAATTGAAAAAAATGTATTTCTAGGAAATATGGATTTATTCGGTATAACTAAATCAATAAACTCCTAAGATTAGAGATCTAATTATATAGAAAATATATCAAATATGCATATAAAGAAAATCTAAAATAAAGCTCTCTATATTTTTTTATTAAAAAGAGTAGAAGATTAAAACTATCTTTGTTTTAATTTTGAGAGCTAAAGCTAAATTTTTTAGCATTCAAATCCAAATACAGTTAGAAAAAATCGATAAAGCTTAGAGTAGGTTAATGAATAATATGCTAGCTATTGGTAATTCATTCACGAAAATAACAATTATTTCCTTAATAAACAATTATAATTGATTTATTACAAACACAATGGCAAAGCAAACTTGGACATGCAATCTGGAACGACGACTCTTTGGCTGAATAGAAGCATTATTTAATTTAATATATTAATCACGTAATTATTTTAAAGGAAAGCAACTTTTAGGTGGTAATAATGGCTCAATTATTGGGAAATGGTGCAACTCTTTTTGATCAAGGTGACATTCCCACTTTCAAATATTTTTCTATTTTTTCTAACCCAATCCAATTTGGTTAATCTTGTCCTATATACCTACACTCACATATGTGCATGAATATTCTCATCGCTTTTTGTTAGTTAATCTTTTGTAATATTAATTATTTATTTTGAAATGCATATTATTTTCCACCTATGTACATCACCATATATATGTTGTGTCAGCACATAATATACTAATGGAAACATGTTGGGATGCTTATTGTAAATAATGGAATATTAATGCACTATAGGATCAAGATTTAATTGCTTTCATCTTTAGCACCTTTTTGAAAAACTCTTTCCCACTCTTTTCGCAACACTTGCACTTCAAGTTTTTATAAGGTGTCGGTAAATCAAGATTTGTTAAATGAATTAAGGTTCGGATTCAATCATTATATAATATCCATGAAATATTCATAAATATATATACTTTCGAATGAATATGAGTTTGGATCCAAATAATTATCGTCTAAAAGATCTTGACCCCGTCAAACGGAATTGATACAATGTATACTTCAATTTCTTCATGTTCTTTCTCAATTTCGTAAATACTATTGAAACAATTCCTGAAATTATATTTTTTCTAAAATTCATCAAGTGCATGCATGAATTGCATATACCGTGAATTTCACTAAACTTAAAAAATCAAAAGTTAAATGTATTAATTAAGTTATCTCTTAACACTAAACCTAACCCTAGATTATTTTCTAGAATTGACACCAACAAAAATGTAGTGTTATATATTTTAGTGACATAATGCCAAAGTAAATGAGGTAAGCCGCCATTAGTTTTGTGAAAAAGGAGATTTGTGCGATCTTTTACGTTTAAATGAACCTTCCACACTTATTAAGAGATGAAAAGTAGAAAAAGGTCTTCCTTTTGAAAGTAAATATTAATTAGTTATATATAAGCTTAATTTCAACAATAGTGTATGTGTGTATATCGTTTTATCATATTTTTGTTAGATAGTGTGTGGCATCTCTGTCACTCTATGCCCGTTCTTCTTCTTCTTAATAATAATAATAATAATAATAATAATAATAATAATAATAATAATAATAATAATAATAATAATAATAATAATAATAATTTTATAAAACAAATATATATGAAGGGCAGATCAGCTTGCTTAGTGATATCCAATTCAATTTAGGTAGCATGTCGAAGTATATATTACATGTCACGTGAATGTAAAAGTTACGTGTATGTGTATAAAGGGGATGGTTCTATTGACAATGTTAAATGCGTTGAGAATTGAAAATAATGTATAAATTAATAAATTATCCGAATAAGCTAATAAAATTGATGAACAAGCGTATCTATTTAATATGGTGAAAATCCCGCCCCCTCCAGAATTTGAACCCATACCAAAATGCTTATTCATAAAAATTATTTACTTATTCATCAAAATTGTTGACTTGTTCGAGAGAGTTCAAACACATTCTCATTAATTCTCAACGGAGCATTTCTCTCTATGTATAGAGATTCAAGTAAGAACCACTAAATAAAATAAGAACGGATAATCATTTTTAGTCACTCTATCATTAAGATCAATTTACGGTGAATGCATCATCTTCGTGGATGAATGCAACACCAAGGTTTGAAGGGAGCGAAATTTTTATTTTATGAGGAAAAATCTCCACTCAACACTTATTTTTGTTTCTTTTGTTGTGTTTAACTAACAATGCCCTATTATTAAAAAGAAAAAGTGAATTAACAGGCCCTTTTCGTGTAGCACTACAACTTTAAGGAAAAGAAAGAGGGTGTTCGATTAACTTATATAAACCTCAAATAGTTTTTTTTATTAATAAGTAAATAATATCTTCATCATAAATTTAGGTGTATGAGGATATTTTTGGGTGTCTATAGTACACCATATATTATATATTTGGAGTTTCTGCGACATAAGTTAGGTAGAACAGAAATATCCGCATAATACAACAAACTATGGATAAATTTATGTAGTAGGTATTTCCAAATAATAATAATAAGGTAAAAAGTTGAAAATAAAAGAGGGCCATTTGAAGGGTTGATGGAAAGCTTGTCTCTTCTTCCCTAGTTTTGCATTGTTTTTTGACCGCACTATCTCAACTTTCACTCACATACACACATGCACGTGTGTGTTGTGTACATATATAAATAAAACAAAAGTTTAAATATATATTTTTCTTAATAATCCTGGAGGGAGTCCCATATATGATATAACTCTTTTTTAAAGAAAAATAGTCTCATATACCTTTGTGAGATAGCATTGATATACTATATATACATCGTGTTCGATTTTAAAAACTTAATCCGGTTAGGCTAGTTGCAACATTTGTCATTTTTAATTCTTGAGCGATATATGAGAACAAAGCTACGGTTTGTTTGTGGTTAATGAATACAAACAATTTATTGAATTTCTAGTATAATTTTTTTTATAAGAAGAAGGAAAGTTGTAAAGTGGTAGAAAATAGTTGTGAAAAAGGAAATTAAGATAGCGTCAAAACCATGCATGCGGTAGTAAAGTGCGTTTCTATTCTCTGTGAATGATTGCACGATTTTGAGTGACAACGCTTTTCTCACACTTTCATCATTTACCAACCGCCCATCAAAACATTCCAACTTTATTTGCTTGCCTCTCTCTCTCTCTCTCTCTAGTAGGCGGGAATAAGACATTGTTTATTTGAATTTAATAGTTTTCATGTGATATTTAAAATGTTATAATTACATAATCTCAATTTTTTTCATCAATAAAATTACGTCATTTTAGAGATACATATTCAATAAAATTTTGATGGAAAAAATTGAAGAAGTAATAATTGCAAAAAGTAAAAGTTTGGTGTTGTAATTGAACTGTTACAAAAAGTTTGGGTATATATTGAGTTATCCGACAACTAACCCTTATTTTGTTTATTCAAATTAAAGTTGATTTGTCCTCAAGGGACACCAATCGGTACGATTTTTGGTGTGTGAACAGTGAGATCCTGGGTTTAAACCTCACTGCTCCCCCTTTCCAACTCCCCCAAGTAAAAAAAAAAATTAGAGTTGATTTATTTCCCTATATATGTGATATATATGCGCACCATTAACATAGACACGAATTATATTATGATATTAAATGTAAGAAATACAAAAATATAAATCTTGGTAATCAATTCACCGTTAGACCAACACATACACAGCTTCATATATTATACTCCCTCCGTCCCGGCCAAGACGCTACATTTACCTTTCGGCACGGGATTTAAGGAGTTGTAGATTAATGTTTTAAGTGTGTAATAATAAAGTGATAAAGTATGAGAGAGAAAGTGATAAAGTAAGAAAGAGAAGGTAATAAAGTGATAAAGTAGGAGAGAGAAAGTGATAAAGTAAGAAAGAGAAGATAATAAAGTGATAAAGTAGGAGAGAGAATGTAATAAAGAAATACTTAATTAGTGTTAATTAAGTGCTTAAATTCCCTTATTTTTTCCAAATATGGAAATGTAGCACCTTTGTTGGGACGGCCCAAAAAGGAATATGTAGCATCTTGAGCGGGACGGAGGGAGTATGATATATAAAGGTGTACAATCGTTACATACTTTATCTGCTTATGCACGTCATTAATCATCAATAATTGCAACAATGATGGATTAAAACTCTTAATTCGTGAATTGAACAAGAGTTTGAACCTCATAACCTCATAATTACTGTTTTTTCAGGGATGAAGTTCTCAATCACTGCTAAGTGCCCTATCCGACTATTTCGGTGTATAATAATAATAATATTATCTCGTTTTATATATATATATATATATATATATATATCATTAGTAAATTTTGCATCAGATTACTACGATATATCATAACTTTAGTTAGCATAACTGCATAAGCAATAAAGCAATGAAATTGCTAAAATTCAGGTATGCACTCAAGAGTCAAGATTCAAGAACTCTGGAAATTATAATAATGTATGTCGAGTAAGATGAGTTGCAGAAATTATGAAATATATGTGTGACCACTGCCTCAGAATTATGCCTTTTCAATCAAAATATTTCATGCTTGCCTGCAGGTGCTCTATGTGGGCACCAAAAAGTGTGTGTGTGTGTGTGTGTGTGTGTGTGTGAGAGAGAGAGAGAGAGAGAGAGAGAGAGAAATTTTACTACCCTGTCAAAGTCTCAATCATACTATTAAAATAGCGCTCTTTTATTTTCACAAAATTAAAATATATATATATATATATAGTTAATATTTTTTGAAAAATACTATAAGTTACTTTTGTAAAAAAAAAAAGAGTAAAAATTTAAAATGCCCACTTCCTTATCTTTTTTTGTAAAAATGCCCTCTCTTATTATACAAAGCATTCTATGCCCTATTCTTTAAATACTCTTTGATTTGATGGGTTTGCTTGGTTTTTTGTGAAAGTCTTACACATTTGACCGATTTGACAGCTATCAATTATAAAAGTCAACGATTTGACAGCTATCAGTCAAGAGTACATATGACCGGTGGGTGGCTAGATCATGTGTCCGACCGGGCGGACACATGATTTTACCGGCCGGACACATTATTTTATCAGTCGGACATGTGTCCGGCCGATGAAATTATGTGTCCGCCCGGCCGGACACATGTTTTCATCGGCCGGACACATGATCTAGCCACTCACCGGTCATATATACTCTTGACTGATAGCTGTCAAATCGTTGACTTTTATAACCGATGGCTGTCAAATCGGTCAAATGTGTAAGACTTTCACAAAAAACCAAGCAAACCCATCAACATCAAAGGGTAAAATAGGCACTTCACATAATTAGGGCATAGAATGCTTTGTATGATAACTTAGGGCATTTTTACAAAAAAAACTTATGGAATTGGACATTTTTGCCTATTAACACAAAAAAAAAAAGGTTAGATACATTTTGTTAAGAGGCAACGCCTTATATTAGTCAATGACATATAGTAATAACAAACTATAGTTTATAGCCGTGTGAATAAAAAAATGGTAATAATTGTATTAAAAAATAACTTTAATATATTTACATGAAAATTTTCGCGCATACATGAATTATAACGAGTTTCATGCCTTTACACGATTACATGAATTGTGTACTTCGTGTGTCACTAAAATTGTTACATGAATTTATAATTTTGTGTAATTCGTGTAACAATGATATTTACATTAATTGTTATGCAAATTTTTATTACACTACATGCAAAATTAATTTGTGAAAATTGTGTAAAATAGTCAAGACAATCATCTTTTACTAAATAATGACATGTTCTAGAATGGTCCCGTCACTAATTGTGTTCTATTGTGCCTTTATTAACTATTCCACAAACATTAAATAAGACTATTTTAGTTATGAAAAAAAAGTTAAAAGACAATTCGAACTAAAAATTGACTATATCTTGGAACATCCCAGAAAAGAATGAAAGACTAATTTTGTAGGATGGGAGGGAGAATTTATTTTGATCCAATACAAATTAACTTAAAACATTCATATTGAAATTATTCGTACATTGTACTACTAAGTATGATTTAAGATTGTTAATTACAAAAAGAAGTATGATTGTGCGTATATAGGTTTTGCGCACCATTACACAATTTTAATAATTATTTGTTCAATAATAAAAATAAAAGGTAGTATTAACATAGAAAAAGTACTAAGATTAAAAAAGCATCAATATAGTGTATAAAAAGAACATAGACGATGCATTAATGTATACCTAAAGAACATGACTTGCAGTTTCTACTAGAAAAAGTTTATATAAAAATAATTTCGAAATAAATGTATGTATACATCAAACTATTTTATATTTAAAGGAAGGGATTCATTAATGATGGTGAAATAAGGATTTTGAGGAGGGGAAAATTGTTCCAAGTAAAAAGGATGCATGTTTGCCAGCAGCTTGCGACAAACACTCGTTTTGTATGCTAACCAGAAATCAATTTGTTAGGTGTCGTTTCAATGCTTGGATTGCTTTGACCACACTTTTATATACAAAACAATTGATGCTTTCACATGTGTATTTTAATTTATTTTTAAGTTTTTCTCTTTTTGACTTTTAAAGAAACAATGGCATTTTTATTTTAGTTTTTGGTTTTATAAAATATAAAACCACAACGATGTGTTAGTGTCTTAGTGATGTTCAAATCCATAACTTTTCAGTCACGAATAAATTTTCCCTAATAAATATGTCGAATTTTTTTACGTACTTTGAAATTTTTAATAATATATTTAGCTTCATTTTCAATTAATGTAAATATAAGAAATGAATAATTTATTCACCATAATTATTAAGCTGAGTTAGATTTTTTTTTTTTTACATTTTTATAATTTATTACTTGGAGGATTTAAAATTTTAAATGTGTGAGTAAGTTTCTTTGGAAAACTCAAACAACAAGACAAACAAAAAATGTAGTGAGGGCTCAAACCAGCCCAACAGACAGCTAAAAAGAGTACTTCTCTCTCAAGTCTCAAATCAATTCACTGTTAAATTTAAAAATTTGGACCAATTATGATATTCCCGTAAATTTTGTATTATTCCCAATTTACTCTCCATCATTTCCTCTCAAGATAAAAGAAAATATAAAAAATATGGAATCAATCATGTTCTAAAAAAAAGTGTTATTTTTTTATGAACGCCAAAAATGACAAAATATTATTTCCTCCGTCCTACTAAGCATATTATTTTTTTGGCACGATTATTAAAAAAAAGAGTGATTAAAGGAGTAAAGTGATAAAAAGCGGTAGAAGCCGTATTAAATGGTAGGAATGGAGTACATTTTTCGAGTAACTACATAAATTAAAGATACCGTGCAACCTATATAGAACAACCTGTCATATTTGGAGTACGACTTGGTCTGCATATTTGTGTTTTCAATTATTTTTTTAGATTTTTCTTCTTCTTTTGTAGAGTCTGAATTGTGTGTTTTTTTTATATATAAATATAAAATCTGACTTTAATATAATAGTTGTGATTTACGTTACTAGAAAACGAAAATCAGATCTCAAGCAAAACAGAAGGTTAGCTGCACGCATATATATAAAACAGATTATTAATTAATGTCAGATGGCCATAGAATCACATAATGTTTTTGCAATTATATAAATTCTTATATTTATATTTAGAAGTAAAATGGCTACATATAAATAAATTGAGTTGCCTTGTGTGAAAGTCATCATCATAAAGTATCATCATCATCATCACAAAGTATAATGGAGTTTAATAAAGTATATATTGCATATTTGATTCTCCCGATGCTTAATACACTCAATTTATGTTCTCAAAAACAAAACACAATTTATTGTCAATAATCTCCATACATGCATATATGTAATTTTTCGCACTTCACAATAATCAATCAAATCATGAATGCTGTAGTAGGAAAAAGGTCGAAAAATCATAAGTCTTCTCACATATAGTACAAACGAAATTTTCAGTTTCAAATAATGTTTCATATTTAATTAAAAATATAAAATTACATTGGATATTTTAAGAATTTTATTATAATTACTGATACTTTCTTGATCGTCCAATTAACTATACAAGATTTGAATTAGGAGTATATGATACTCTGACATTTTTTTGTAACACGTATTTAATATATGTGAAATAATAAATTAACACAAAATTATTAATCGATCTATCCTATCCTCTAATTTTCGATAATTAATACTGGCTCTGTGGCTCATTATAAGGAAAATACACAGTGAACACGTTAAAAATAAAAATTGGAAGTTGAGTCCCTAAAAATTGATTAATAGTAGATATGTAGACGATGAAAAGAAAATTTAAATTCGGATATTTGAAATTTGGGGAGGTTTAAACTAGTGATCTAAAAAGTCCACAGAAAAAAATAAAGGGGACAGAAAACCCCATGACTCAATTATTTCTCTGCTTCTTCAAAACCCCACCACCACTTCATATCCCTAAACCCAAAGCACATAAATCTCACCTCCATTCTCTCTCTAAGTAAACAAACCACCACATCAATTTTCACACTGCCACAATGCCAACACTCTTCATTCTTCTCCTCCTCCTCCTCTCCCCGCCGCCACCCGCCTTCTCGGCCACCATCACCACCACCTCCGCCGGCCATGCAATCCCATTCCCCCACTACGAGCACCTCAACATCAAACAATCCATCGCCGCCGCCACCAAGCTCCGCCCCTCCTCCGCCTTCCCCGACACCAAAACCGCCGTCAAAAACGACACCGGCGTGAAACTCCACCTCCTCCACCGCGACAAGCTGCCCTTCTCCTGGCAGAAGGAGCACCGCCGCCGCTTCGAAGCCCGCATGAAGCGCGACGCCCGGCGTGTGGCCAGCCTGCTCCGCCGCACCTCCGGCGCCTACGAGGTGGCCGACTTCGGCGCGGAGGTGGTCTCCGGCATGGACCAAGGCAGCGGCGAGTACTTCGTGAGGATCGGCGTGGGAAGCCCGGCCCGGAGCCAGTACATGGTGATCGACTCCGGCAGCGACATCGTCTGGGTTCAATGCCAGCCATGCACCCAATGCTACCACCAATCCGACCCGGTCTTCGACCCGGCCGACTCCGCCTCCTTCTCGGGCGTCTCATGCAGCTCCTCCGTCTGCGATCGGGTCGAGAATTCGGGCTGCCATGCGGGTCGGTGCAAGTACGAGGTTTCGTACGGAGACGGGTCGTATACCAAGGGTACCCTCGCCTTGGAAACGCTCACGGTTGGCCACACCACCGTCCAAAACGTCGCAATCGGGTGCGGGCATATGAACCGGGGCATGTTCGTCGGGGCGGCCGGGTTGTTGGGTTTGGGCGGGGGATCCATGTCCCTCGTGGGCCAGCTTGGCGGGCAGACGGGTCAGGCTTTTAGCTACTGTTTAGTCAGCCGGGGCACGGCCTCCTACGGGTCGCTCGAATTCGGGCGCTCCGTAATGCCCGTGGGGGCCGCGTGGGTTCCACTGCTCCAAAACCTCCGCGCCCCGAGTTTTTACTACATCGGGCTCTCGGGCCTTGGAGTCGGGGGAACCCGGGTGCCCGTATCCGAAGACACCTTCAAGCTCTCCGAGTCGGGCGATGGCGGGGTGGTCATGGACACGGGCACCGCCGTCACAAGGCTGCCCGCAGCCGCCTACGTGGCATTTCGGGACGCCTTCTTGGCGGAGACGGCGAACCTGCCTCGGGCCGGCGAGGTATCCATATTCGATACTTGTTATGACTTAAACGGGTTCGTGACGGTTCGGGTCCCGACTGTTTCGTTCTTCTTGTCGGGCGGGCCGATCCTGACCCTGCCGGCCCGGAACTTTCTAATTCCGGTGGACGAAAGGGGCACATTCTGCTTCGCATTCGCGCCGTCGCCTTCGGATCTTTCTATAATAGGAAATATTCAGCAAGAAGGCATCCAAATCTCTTTTAATGCGGCGAATGGATATGTCGGGTTCGGGCCCAACGTTTGCTGAGGACCCGAATAGAATTTTGGGTGTCTAAATTGTAAAATACTTTATTGTTTCTTTATTTAAATTTTGTTCATTAGCTAGTATAGAGTGATTATATATAATTACTTTCATGAGATGGGAAAAGGTTTGATTTTCTGCTCGTGGAGGAGTGAGATATGTAATAAAAGATTATTATGTTTGGTGATCACCTTTCTCTAATCACTTTTTGCGGCTATTATAGATTAATTGAACTAAGTTAAGATGGTGTGAAAAGAGGCATTAATTACAGCTAATGAGAGTCAAAAACCAAAGACATACTTTGTGATTTATAGCTAAATTGTAGTCAAAAAGTTGATGGACAAAAAAAGCATTTACTTGGGAATAAGAGCACCTTTTTACACCTAAAGAGGGTCCAAGAGGTCCCCCTAACTCTCTAAATCTTCCCTCAGATCTCCACTTCATCCTTCAAATTCCTATCACACCCTCAATTTTAATGAAATAGGATGAATTGAGATTATATTTTTGTATAAAGTTTAATTAATACTTTATAAATGTACAAAAGATAAATATTGTTCTTAATTACCTCATTCATTCTTGATAGGGACGGTGAGTAAGGTTCAAAAATCAAAGACATAATATTATGTGAGGTTGTCTCATCATGAAAAGCTAGAAGTTTAGATTTGAATACGAATTCACGTTATATTGTATATTTGTAACTTTTTTTTGTATTATAAATGTACTTTTCAAAATAAGTTAAAATTCGAATATAGACTTGCTTGTTTCACGATAATAAGGCGTTATATAAATTTTTCTGACCAAAGAAATAGAAGGGAGCTTATAGAGTTCCCAAGAATTAGTAATGATGCTATCTCTATTCATTTTATTTGTTGTTAGATGCTAAATTATACACTCAGAGTAGTGTATATTGTGTATCATGAATATCGATGTGTATCCGTGAGAACTATATTTGTAAATGTCATTAAAACATTATGTGAATTAAGATTTTCTTTTACAAATTAAGAAAGCCCCCAAATGGGTAAAAAAAGTAATTCAACAACTGTGCATTTCTACCAATGAGTGAACATGATTTGATGACCCTAACCTTGATGGTCACTTTTTTGGCCTACATTTTGTCACCCTGCAAGATTCCTCTCTCTCTCTCTCTCTCTCTCTCTCTCTCTCTCTCTCTCTCTCTCTCTCTCTCTAATTAAAGAAGAAAAGAGGTGAGTAAAATACTCCCTCCGTCCCATGAAGCGTGACCCATTTCTTTTCGGCACGGGAATTAAGAAATTGATATTTTGTATGTTAAGTGTGGTAGGTGAAAAAGTGAAAAGGTGAATAAAGGGTAAATTTTTTGCCATTTTTAGAAACAGGTCAAGCTTCGTGGGACAACCCAAAAAGGAAAGTGGGTCACGCTTCGCGGGACGGAGGGAGTAGCAGAATTCAAATCATGAGAGGAGGGAGCCACCACCTTTGGTGGACATGTGAAGCAATTACTTGTATACACTTGATGTGTTTTAACCTAGCTTTAATTTGCGTCTTCAAAACAGGATCGATTTAATTGCGGTAATTTTCTCGCAATTCTTATTTTAAATTTACAAGGAGTTATTATATTCCTTTTTCAAAAAAATATTTATCTTGCAAGTTGGAATTTTATATTACTATATCTTATATGACTTAATAATCTGCAATACAAACATGTATCTTGAGGCACTCTCACGTGCAATCAGTTGCACCGTGTAATTTGTTTCTAAATGACACTACTTCAAGTGTCATTTGTATGTTGAAGTAGTGTCATTCGGAAATGTTCAAGTGTCATTTCCCGAATAAAGTAGTGTCATTCTGAAAACCAATTACACGGCACAGGAGTATTTGTGATCTTAAAATATAAAGCAATAACCTTGAATACCTAATTTAATCCATTACCGAGTGAGCAATGAATCGAAAAAATCGAAACAAGTCAAAATTA
Source organism: Salvia miltiorrhiza (assembly GCF_028751815.1). Taxonomy (NCBI): domain Eukaryota; kingdom Viridiplantae; phylum Streptophyta; class Magnoliopsida; order Lamiales; family Lamiaceae; genus Salvia; species Salvia miltiorrhiza. The sequence continues at coordinate 6,898,033 of NC_080393.1, forward strand.
TTTCTTTTAGAATTCGTTCATTCTTATAATTTACCAAATTTGGTTTTCGATTTCTATATCGGTTTTGCACACAAATACAAAATTAAATAAATTTAAACATTTATTTCTATTTCATTTGATGTAAGGACACAAACTATAAAGCCAAACAAACCAATAGGGTGCTCAACCAAAACTAGAAAAATAAATAAAACAAATAAATCATTTCATGCCAACATAATAAAACGTAGAAGAGTAGCCAGACTAAAACACTTGAAAGACTTGGGCAAAGCAACAGAATAAACATGAAAAAATAGTAATTAACTTGGAAACAATTTGGAGATTAATTCAGCAGTCACCACAAGATTTAGATTTCATTAATTACCACAAACGACCAACATTTCCAACCTCATAAGTCGTTCCCAGCAGCCCAACTTGGCCTTCCTTCCTCTCCTCATATGGTTGTATCTGAAATGGTGAAATTCCAATTTGTACTCGATTTATTTGTAAAGAAGATGAGCTAGCTAGCATATACTAATATATTCCATGATCTGAATTCTTCCAATAAAGATTAAACAATTATGGCATACCTCTTGTTTTGAAGAGCATTAATTAGCTGCATGGATATTGTAGTTTCATGTAAGAAGCAAGATGGCCAATGCCATAGATGGTGCACCTCAGCATCAACAGCAAACCTCTTCTCACTATCAACTCCAGCTAGCATCAAAAGTAGAGTTGTAAGTTGAGAATATTAATTCTACATGTTATTCAGTTATTAATAAGATGAAATGCATGTAGCAATGTTCTAATTAATCACCAAGATAAACAAATTAAATCACTATAATTAAAACCAGAATCTAGACATGAGGTGGTTCAACAGAGTAATCCTCTGATAACTCTAATCACTCACTCTGGACATCCAACTTCAATAACTAATGTATAAACTAACAAACAATACAGGCCATCAGAGAGATCGGCTTTACACAAACTACACTGTCAGGAACACAATGATAAATTACCTCAACATTACTCCTCGTCCAATTCAGCCTTCTTCAATAAACCACGCCCCAAAAGTAAATCACTGCATTAAGCTACATAACAAGGATGTAGTTTATTATTATGCTCCCTCCGTCTCACAAAAACATGATCATTTTGCTATTTTGGGTCGTCTCACAAAAACATGAACACTTCTATTTTGGTACTCTTCCCCACCACAATCTTTTTACTTTCCATCTCTACGTTTTATAAAGTGAAACTCTTTTTCCACTCACAATACTACTTGTTACAAATGTTCATGTTTTCCACTCTCAAATCGTGTAAATGACATTATAACATTTTAAAAAATTATAGTGTCATTTGTATAAACGAATCGTGTCAATTATAGACAATATCATTTGTATAACCGAATAGTGTTATTTATACGGTTAGTGTTATTTGTATAATCAAATAGCGTCATATACACGGTGTCATTTATACGCAATGTCATTTATATAACCGAATAGTGTCATTTTAATAACCAAATAATGTCATTTACACGATTCAGATCATGATATGGGTTTGAATCAGAGTGCGAGTTAGGGTCTAAGTGCGAGTGCAACTCAATTATACGGTGCAAGTGATTGCACGCACTCAAGACCACCTCACTTTATTTTCCATCGTTAGTACTTTTTTTTTTTGGTAGTGCTACATGTCTAGTGGGCGGAGAGTCATGTAGGTATATGGCAATGAAGTTAATCTTGAGACTTAAATCATCAAATAAAACATTTTACAAAATCCTATTTTGTTCCCTCCCTTCTAACATATACAAAAGCAAACACAACAAATGAAAAGGGGAAGTTTTCTAAGTAGCAAATATGTGAAACACATGCCCCAATCCTCAATCATAATAAAAACTCTGCACTCATAAACAAATAACTTACAAAGGGGTAACAATATTAATAATAAAAGAAGAAACACAAAATCATTTTCTAAACCATATCCTAATCTCCATAATTAGAGTGATGATGAATAAAATGACAAGAACCGCTGCAAAACCGGCGTTCCACGAGGAACCGGGTTTGCCCAAATGGATGCCATAAAACACATTAACCGCAGCCAAGAACACCAAAACCCTTCCCACGCTAAAATGATACCAATTCCAATATTTCCGAATTTTTGACGCCTTTTCCGGTCGGATTAGGAGCGCCAAAACCTGCAAAAATGTTACTTATTATTATGAATTCGTTGTGAAAAAATATAGTTTTTTTTTTTTTTGTAAAAAAAAATGAAATTTTCGTTAAAGTGCATGAATAAATAAAAAAGAAAAAACAAACCTGAAGGCAACCAAAAGTGAGAATAAAAATTCCAAGAGCTTTGTGTTTGGAAACGTTGGCGCTGAGACGATCATCCAAAACAAAACCACAGATTACACCAATTAGGCCCAACAAGAAGGCGGTTGATTGAATAACGGCATGCAAGTAAAACCAAAGTGGGTCCCATTTCCTCATGTAGCGGGCCACCATCGCCCCGATGGGCATCATGATGGCCCAGCCCAACATGTTCAAAAGCCCATGGCTCCTCCGGAGACTCGACTCGGGCCGTTTCTCCGTTTTAAATTCACCTGTTCAATTGTAATTAAACATACATATTATGCTACATATCAATTTTAACCAATTAAAAATATTTTTTGTTGCATTAGTAGAGCTAATTTTGATGAATCGAACGAACGAGGCATAAGGTTGGTTTAGGATACTGAAATTATGGGAAATACTTGAATAATTCTCAACTTGTATTTGGTTTTTCTTTAACAATCGGGATCATTTTATTCTTTTATCATGTTTGCTGACTCATGCTTTTATTTTTAATATACATCATATACAAATTTAACTAGTAAAATTAAAGACATAATCGTTTATTTTAACGTGAAGGGCCATCACCCAACTTGCAGCCGTTGAATATCGAAAGTTAGACCAAATTATAAATATATTGTACTAATTAAATTGAATTCCAAAAATAATACTATTGTTGACATAGTTAATGCGTATATTTAACAGTCGTGAATTTGCCTCGTCGCATGTTACGAACAGCTCGGTCAAATTGTATAACTCAGAGTTAAATATTACTCTACGTGCTCTCTATTACGACCTGCTTCTTTGAAATTATTTTAACATAATTAATTTCGACACTATTTAATAAAGTGATTCCCCTAAAAAACTAATTATAGCCAAAAAAATATATGTTGCTTAGTCAATTTTTTGTTATTTGGTTTATAGCCGGCGACAATAGGGGTGGGTGGTTTATAGCCGGCGACAATATACTAAATTACTAATTCAACCCCACCAAATACTTTTGACATTAGCTGTTGTGGGTCCTAAGTTTGAACTATTTTAATTTTATTTTAAGTCATCAAACACGTAATTTCGAATATAATATTATGACTGATATTATTTAATTTAATTATTTAATCCCCTCGCCAGACATACGTGATTAGTGATTACATCATAAATTAATATCCATTCATTTATTGACTATGATTCAGACAAAATGTGACCATCTAGTTTTCAAATTGTTAGTCATACAACTACCGAACAAACGTCACACATGATTCACCAGATTCTTTAATTTCTTTATATATTAATTTCAGTTCATGCCACTTCTTTTTTTCCTTTTTTCTTTTCTTTTTGGGAATTCAATAATGATGAATGTGAGTGATGAATGAGGATTCATTTTTAGAGCCAAAAGTTCAACAATCCATTCACACAAATATTATCAACCAACTTTCTTCGTGCTTCGTTTTTTATCAGTATATACTAGATGACGATTTCAAAATAAAATAAAATAAAAAATGTGGTTTCCACTAACCTGATGCGTAATTCAAGGTGGTGGCGATCCTCTCCTGATGTTCGGTCAAGCGGAAGTCGGGGGCCTGAGGCAGGCGGCCGGCCGGGCCAACGGCATAGATGAGGCGGGAGCCGGGCTGGGCCGTGAGGAGCTGGAAAGCGATGTAGATTCGGCCCGATTGGATGAGTGTGATGGAGACATTGCCAATTGGCAAGCCTTGATTGGGTTGTTGTTGGATCAACCTAACAAGGCTAGGTTGTTGGCCTCCCAAGAAGTACTCCTTCATGTTGGGGGTGCCACCAGATTCTACCCAACCAACTATGGCAGTTGAGCCAACCATGTCGCCATTGGGTGAGAATCCTATGCCAACATATGCATTTGTGCTGGGTGCTGACACCACAAAATTCCATACATTTGCTGCAGCCTGCACATACTGCACCCCAACAAACATTCATGCCTACTCAAATGTATTGTCAACTGTTTGTAAACATATGTTATGCTATGTACACATAGGTACATAATAGTGATTGTTGGGTTGTGTGACTGAGAGGGGGCTTAAGCCCCCACCAAGTCGGTTTTTTCAATTATTTTCTTTTCGACTTTTAAAATTTATCTGAATTTTATGCAAAAGCCCACAACAACCAACTGAATTACCGGAAAAATATACTATTATCAAATAAAATTTGAAAATATAGTCTCTACGAAAGATTTTTTTGCTATGTCCGCCCCTATGTGTGTGTGTGTATGAGAGGGAGAGAGAGAGAGACTTACTCTGAGGATGAAGCCTTGAGAACTCCATACTGTGACACATTGGAGAGAAGTTGTGTCAAAGGGAAGTGCGTTTTCCAAAGGGAGGGGAGAAGAGCAGGAATCTTGTGATTGTGAATAAACATATGGAAATAAGAAGCTGAGAATCAACAACAGTGTGTAGCTTGGAGGCACCTTCTTCATCTCTCTCTGGTTCTCCCTCTCCACACTCTTTCCTTCTCTCTCTCTCTCTCTGTGTACACACACACACACACATACATATATATATATATATATGTGTGTGTTTGTTTATGTATTAGGGGTAAATTGCAAAATGGACAAAATAATAGCTTTTACTTGAAGGAAAGTTGTTGACTATAAGCTCTTCTTGGTTTTGCTTTATGTTAATAAGAAGTGTATGGAAGGTGGGAATAAATAATTGACAGCTTCAACACACATATGATTACTTCCCACTACTGTCATGACATATTCATATAATCATATCATATCATATTTGACAAATAATTCTATTTAGTTTGACATTAATAAGTACAAAGAAACGATCACCAAAGCATTCTTTTTACAATCAATCTAGCAATAAACATTTCTTCTTTCCACATTTTACAAGATCAAATTCGATCGTTTAAAAACAAGAAACGCAAACGGGGAGAGGCAACATAGGCTTCCTAAAAAAAATTGTTTAAAAAAACACACGAGAAGTGAATATATAAGATCCCATAGTTCTAAGCTGGCCAAAGCTGATATTTTAAGCTCAACACTAGGTCTATGAAATAATTAGGGAGGAAATCTAAAATACCCACCTTTTGCAAACTACATTTTTCATATACCCACTTTTTAAAAATGATTTACCCCATACCCATAATATTATTTTAATATTTCTTATGCTGAAAAAAGCTGTGCATAATGATTGGGAGTGTGATTTGCAGTGTGGATTTTCGTGTACTGAGTAGATTCTGTTATGGTTTGCGCATAGTCAAAACTCTGCGCAATTAATATGCGCAGAGTTAATATTTGTGCGCATAGTTGACTTATTACTATGCGGTGTAATTTTTTTATTTCCGCATTATTTGCAAATTTGAATGCGCATTGTTTTAATAATTGGAGTTTAAAATTGAGATGCGCATAGTTAAATAATTGTTTATATTTTAATGTTTTTAAAATAATTGCGCATATATGCGCACAACCTAATTATGCGCATAGTAGAAAAACAATAAATAAATAAAAGGAAAAAAATCGCAAGAAACCTATGAATAATTTGAAATTCCTATGATGCGCATAGTTTAATGCGCAAAATGTTTAATACATTCTTTCCAATAGTATTAATTACATTGTATTCTTTTTAATTTACATTGTATTCACTTTAATTGAGATGCGCATAGTTTAATGCGCAAAATTGAGATGCGCATTTTGCATTTAATTGTGCAATATATGATTATATTTTTATTTTTATTTTTTTCCTTTTTCTTTCACTTTTATTCATTCTTTTGATTTTGCCAAATTAATCTTCTTCTTATGGAACTTATTATTATTATTATTATTATTATTATTATTATTATTATTATTATTATTATTATTATTATTATTATCAACAGGCATAGCTTTTTTCATTCATTTATATTAATTATTTTTAGTTATTTAACATCAACAATTGTAGTTCTTTTTATTACATTTTCATTATTTATTTCGAAACATTCTGCCAAATAACACTTTGGCTTTAAATAGAGTATGCGCATTCAATTAAAATAAACTATGCGCATTATGTATTCTTTTTTAAGGCGAACTATGCGCATTAATCTGTGAAATTTCACTTTGTCAGGCACATGTTACGAAGTAAGAGATAGGAAATGGTGAAGGAATATGCAAGTACCAAGAGAAATAATTAAATATTGAAATGGATATGAGGTGAATTGTTTGAAAAAAGTGGGTATAGTGTGAATATAGGTTGAGAGAGTTGTGTAGTATTGTATATTACCACAAATAATTATAGGAACATGGTTCCCTACTTCCCTTTGCGTTAATCAACTACATAATGATGACAAAGTGAGGTGTAAAATAGGACACAAAATGAGCAATCTTTTCTCAAAACACGATGCCCGGTAGGGATGAGTATCTAGCTAATTCGACCGGTTCTGTCAAGCCAAAAAATAATCAAATTGTCCAATTCGATTTTTGAGTCTAATTGGGAGAAAAACCAAAACCGACCAAAAATCAAATTTCAAAAATTCTACTAAAATTTAATTGAACCAAACCGAACAAATGGCACAGTTTCAACCAAAATGTGCTTGGTTCGATTTTTCGGAATTCTGCTGTTGTTGTCCGGGAGCCTATCGGCCTCACCTCGGACCACACCATCGACAGCCGGCCAATACACTGAACAACCGTATTTGCACTAATTCAAATAAGATCAACCACCACCACCAGGTAGATGCCATCAATTAAACAGTTGAAGAAAGCAGCAACACTTAACATCAGACAATACTCACTTACCATAACCTCCCAGCATTGCAACAATTGAGACAGTTCCTTGGCAGTGGTTTTCAAGAGAATCTCATCAGTAACCTGACAGCTTGAATTGAGGCAAAATAGACTCGACAACAGAATTTGCAGAAATCGGAAGTCAGATTTTACAAACATTATAAACAAGACATGCTAGCACTACAAGTATTGTTTGCGGTCCAAAAGGTATATAGCAGACCGGCAAATTACACATCTATGTCACAACAATACTTCATTTTCCGACTCAAAATCTCATCCGATATAACTTCTCTTGCCTTTGCTAACTGTAAGCTCTTAATTTTCCTATAGGCTCTATGAATTCTCTAAGTATTTAAACAGGAATGTAACAGTTAATTTACAGACAAAATGGTGCCGAGTAAAACTAGCTAACTGTTGGAGTTAATGTTTTGGCTGTTAATAGTAGAGTAGACACCATTACTAGCAGAAGATCTATCATTGTTCACCCTTTTATAGAATAGGACATAAGCAGCAGCTGACTTCACATCTTCTTCATTGATTGGCGATATGTGGCTATCATCAAAGTTGTACCACCTGTTTTCATCCAGAAGCTGCAAAATGAAATGAGTGCAACTTAGAAAAGTTACCGCCTTGTGGTATTCAATTAGATCTCCCATCAAAATCAGTTCATGATTTTGAGCTTTCATGGATATATGAAAATTAAACAATCCATGAAACATGGAACTAACGAAAAAAGAAAATGAAATGCAAAAGTATAAAGGACATGGCAAACCTTAATGTGCGCCGTGTAATGTCCGCTACCCATGCCGCCATAATGATTTGTCAGGGCGTAGAGTTCATATATCTGGCGCCGTGTGTTGTTCTTGTTTGCAACATAATTTGTCAAATCGAAGTCATGAATGGGAAAATTTACAAATGTGTCGAGCTTGTGCTTCATTGACCTACTGTAGGAGAATCTTTTCAAGTGAATAACAAGAACTTCAGGAAGCCTCCAAAGGTCCAGTTTCTTGCTTGCCTGGCGCCTCTCCTTGCACTGAGGACAGTACCTTCATCATGAACACATAAGCAAGTTAGATACAATATTACCGAAACGTTATGCCCACAAACATATCAAAGACATTATTCTCATGAGTATATTCATAATATAGTTGTGGGCCTATGGCACAGAGCAACAGATAAGAGGAAAACGGCTCACCACATGTCCTCGGGCACCAAAGGCTCCTCGCGTAGAAAAGCTTCCAAGCAAGTGTACAATGAGAGAGGTTCGTTACGAGCTTTCTTGCTTACATGCACATGCTTACAAACTTCTGGAAGATTTTCTATGTGGTTGGTATCATAACTTGCCAGAAGCTTCTGGGACCAATCAACAAACACAAGAATGGACATGGAGGATAATGATAACTTAACCACCTTATCGTCACCAACGGTTAAGTCAATGCAAGCATTATTTTCATCAACCAGCTGCAGTGGAAGCTTCTCTGACAGCATTGGTTTAGAACTGCTACCATCTCCTTTGGTTGGATCAGCTATACTAGAATTTGTATGAGATTCATTTGAAGCCACAACTGAAGCATTGCTCGTGGTCATAGCACCTGTACTTTTTGTCCTTAACATGGGTGAGAGCATAGTATGAACTATCTGCTGTATATCACTTCTAGTTATAGTATCATCACAAGATATTGGTGAAACAAGAGGAGTTCCATAAGGCTTCCACCCAACAGGGCTCTGAGCATTTCCAGTACCCCTGTCAGCAAGCACAAAAAAGGAAGGAGGCAGGGTTTTAAATTAAATGAAATAGCAAATAAAGAAGGCAACATTACTTTGAATAGAAAGAAATAGTTATTGAACAAAATACTTTAACTAAAGGAAAAAGTATCCTCATTTCAAGAATCTTAATTAAGTGCACATACTGTTCTTCCCGACGGTGTATCAGTTGTAGGAACTTTGTTTTCTTCAAGACTTTTGGAATCTTGTAAGCGGTAAGGTGGTCATCTTCTTTTATGGTAGATAATAATATCATTGGATCTTCCAAGAATCGGTAGATCAAGTGGCCTCTTATCTATGACAGCAAATAAATATATCAGTTACCAATACATGCACATACATTCTGTGATGCCACCATATAATTTACTTTACCAACCTCTGCAAGCAGAAGTTTCTCATTGAATTGCAAAGAACAAGCATTACTGAGTGCTTGGATCAAATCCCTGCAACGCCCGTGCTTTGGCACAGTTAATGTGTAGGCTGCTGGCAATGCACTTCCATCACATGTAAAAACAGTTACCGTCATACTACGAGTGGCAGTAGACTGAAGAGGCAAGGACAGATACATGAATGGGTCGAATGTCACTGAAACTTTATTGCATACAGGACATACAAGAGTTGATTTGTATTGACCCTGCAAAACAAATTATCCCAACTTTAACAAAATGGCTGAGGTAATACAACAAAGATAGAAACCAAAGATTCCCCCCTTAATAACAAATAAAAACTAAGCATGAATGCAGTACTATGTTTTGGGAAACAAGATTGGAAGCAAAACCAAAGTTAGAATATCATACAGTGAACTTAGTTATTAACTTGATTTTAAAATCAGACAATGCCAAGGAGCAAGCAAAGATACAAGTGTAATCAAGCAATAGACTCGTGCTACTGTGAAGAGGGATGCTGTCAGATTATGCTGATATGGTAGGCTAGTAGTAATATATCAGCATCTTTTGAATTGTAATATAAAGACGATGACATTGACAACTAGATTCCAACATAGAAGAACCACTGAACTTTGTGTTTCAATTTCTCTGGTACAAAATGTATTTTCTTTCTTGGTGAGGGGTTCTCAGGGGTGAGTTTGCATGGAGGGAGTAGCAGTAATTTGTGAGTATGAAATTTCTGAACTAGCAACTCCTTATTTGTGCTTACATAAGAAACCAAAATAAGCACATCAATTTCAATATATTAAATGCAATCTTGATCTATACCAGTATAGCCTAATCAAAAGGTTAAAAAGATCACAATGGATTTATTCCCCCACTCGTTGAGGAATCCAATTACTTATTGTTTGATTGAAAAGCTGAGCAAAAATAAACTATAAAAAACAAAAAGTTCAGCAACTGAATCCTTATAATATTGGTTGACCTACTTACTTGACACACATCCACAATAATTGAATCATTACGAGCAATATGATTTGCCCAATATTCATCCGCGACTTCTTCATCAGGCCGATCATCCGCATCTCTAGATTTTATATATGGCTTGTGTTTTACACGATTCAGATCTTCATGAAGCCCATCTAAGAGAAATGCAAGTAGTTCCTATACAGAAGGGAACACATAATTTACTTTCTTCAATCAATAGTACCATTAATTGAAGAGAGCTATAAAAAGGTAAAAAAAAAAAAAAAAAAAGAGAGAGCTATTAAAAGGCGCCAAACCTGTGAGTCATGTTGACTGCATCCACTGAACTGCGGAGCAAAGCGAGCTAGCTTTGCCTTAAATGGCCTGGGGGCAACTGGAGCTCGTCCTGGTGCCCACAACTTTCTAAGAAGATCTCCAAATGCTAAAGCAAGCTCCCCCTAAATGGCACATTTAAAGTCAGTAAAAAGATTACCCTCAAAATCAATAACGATATTCATATAGAAGTCTGACGGGTGATTATTCTTTATCCTCCAGCACTAACAATCAGAAGCTCATTTAAATGCAATCCCCATGAAGAGGTCCAAAGTTAATCGGGTTTCATGATTTAAAAAATATAAATATATAATAAATAAAATAAAGAAATAAATAACAAGATTTGTTCCATCACAGATAAACAATCAAGTCATTCATTTGAAATTAATATGAGTCACATATAACTTCATAGAACAAAAAGGCCATAATGGATAATCAACAGAAGAATCAATTGTGAAATTGTAACAAACCCAACCACCTGTCTGTCCCTCATATTCTTGTACAGTACAAAATTAAATTAAGAAACAAGAATATTTTGTGAAGTTTTGAAACTTACAACCATGCCCAGAGGATTCTGTCTATTTATTTCTTGATGGTAATCTTCACGAAAATACCGAGCAAATTCTGGTGTATGAACTAGGCATTGTATAGCACTGTTCATAAAACAAGTGTTCCCAAGATTCAACAGTCCAGTGAGACCACAAGTAGCACCTCTTGTACTGACACCGCTTGTTCCATATGCCTTATCCGTATTTAGGTTTTGAAAGTGGGATTCTGAATTGCCATTTCGTGATGAATACTTGCTTGCAGATAAACCTCCAGAAGTTGCAATACTTGAATGTGAAGTAGCAGCAGTCAGGCTTCCATTGTTCATTGATCCATTCTCTTGGTGGGAACTCAATCCACCCTCTGTTTTAATGTTGATTACTTCTACCAAGATCTGCTTCATCCATTGCAAGGAACATCAGAATCTCATCCACCATCATGTTATAAATATAAAGAACACCACCATCTAGGCAAAGTAACCAAATTATAGAAAAATATCTAATAACTGGCAAGTGTGTAGTATGCACAAATCCACAAAGGTTCTAAAACTGGAGAAATTTGAGAGAAAAGGAGTCCGCAAAGCACTCAACAAGCATGAGCAGAAGTAGCATTAAAAGGGAATGGGAATTCAAAGAATTCTGGAAATACGTAGAAGCAAGAAATAAGACAATAAAATTGGCTATAGATGACTTAATAGTGTGTTTATACATAAAACTCGGAGCACCACTAAAATGTTACCATGGGCCAAAGTTAATAGGAGGCACTAGGAGAAAAGAATAAGAGTAACCAAAGTCAAAGTAGTTAAAGCTGAAGATTAAATTCCTACAAACAGATCAATTTGAGAACACGTGTTGCATAACGCAATTTTAAACTTAGCAATTCGTTAGGAGCATATGAAGCACAAACTGCCATCCTATGCCAAGAATTTATACATTAGGCAATTAAAGCTTTCTAATTAGCAATTGTTCAATAAATAAACAAAGAATTCAACAATCTTCAGATAGTGAAAATAAACAAAAGCCTATATTCCATAATCTCTAAATGCAGAAAAAAGGACGTTATCAAAGTTCCTTAGCTAGTCAGCTATGGCATGTCAAGCACTACCTTGGCCTGTTCTTAACCAAGTGCTTCAGTAAGATTATTATCCAAGCAGGTGAAAAGTATTTCCTATATGCGGGATAGAAGTAAGAAATAAAACACCGAATTAGACTATGCAATATAATCATACCACCCATACCAAGAGGCAAGATCAAATCATAAGGGAAGATACAGATAGCATACCTAACAATATAAGTAAAAAATGAACAATTTCAAAGCAACTCCAAGTAAATAGGAAAAACGGAAATTTCTGGATTAAGGTTGTGAGTTCAAATATAAAATACACGCACAGACAGTTCATCTATGGTCCAAAGGAACACCAGCACAAACTCATTTCAGGAGGGGCTATAGTCTTGAAAACAAATTATACTGGCAGAACATATAATCACCTACATCCTGATCCATTTGAATGTTTGCATCATCAAGTGTCTTTTCCATGTCATTCATCAATGCATGCTTTTGGTGACTGAAGTAATCCCAAATAGACACCTGAGAGATTACAGAGCTCCATTTAAGAATTAATGTTAAAAGGCAAAATCAATACAAACATATCAGGAATGTAATGTATAGGAAAACTATTTACTTGCTTCGGTGTAAGATCAAAAATTTCACAAGCTTTTCGGTGAAGTTCTCCAATTGTTTCCTGACAGAAAAAAGATACTCGTGAATATGAGTTCAAGGTGGGAATTATATTTTTCCCTTGAAGGAGGAGGAACACATTTGTGGTACCTTTTTACTTATTCTTATGGACGAACGATCACCTTTCGGCATCAAATGTAACTCGAGACGTAGTGGATAAACTTCTACTGACAATTCTGTTTGAGAAAGACCAGTGTTGATTACTTTACGGGCCAAGACAGGACCACCTCCATACCTATTAAGCAATCCATGTTAATACTTCTTTAATTCATTTTCTGATCTTCTTTGCATAAACAAAATTGGAAGTAAATATAACTTGCTACAATAACCCAATATAGTTAATTAGTGCTTTGCTGTTAAGCATTGGAACACACATGTATATATCCATCAGTTTGGAAGATAAGATAGTAGCATTCATGAATTTCTTTCAACAGCCAGTTATATATTTATTGTTCCATAAACAAGTTCTAGCCAGAACTAATATATCCTAGAGAATGATATGAAGCTAAGTATCTCTTTTGATACATGAATCATGGAAAATTTAACATTAGATTTTTACAAAATAAGAATAAAATGAATAATGTTATGAACACAAAATAAAGACATGGTAGATGAATGAGAGAACTAGCTTCTCACTCACAATGTATGCAGTTTGTTCCAGACTTCTTTTGGAAGCAGTATATAATCGGTTCCTTCCACTAAGGTGTCATGAAGTTCAATGCCCATAGCAGAATCCTCAGATACTGCTTCATCTATTAAATCAGAATTGTCAATGCAAGATGGTTTCTTCAATGCACTCGAGCTGACTGCTCCCTGATGCTCGGAGGAAGATCCATCATTAACAATGCTAGTTTGGTTTACATACTCAAGCCAGTCTTGCCACCATCTGGAGGTAACCATGATATGATGACAGAGAAGGAGAATGGAAAAGGTTCAGTTTTAAGCTGAAATTCAAAATAAGTGGATCTAAATAAAGCATCATAAAATAGTACATTTAGGGAACATCAATAATGAGAAAGATAAGGCAAAAATAACCGAGTGGAAATAACCAATCCAAGTTCCAAATTCTTCTGGGACTAACACATGAGTTCACACTTTTGTTAACACTCAAAAACCTGCGGACAACACTATCTGTTTAGGTTTAATCAACGTACTCCAAACAAAATTCATGCATATACACCTTTCAGATAGTGATTGTTCCTCATAGCAGTGTTATTACTAGCATTCATCTCCTTCGTTTACCTTACCATGGATCAAATCTTTCATCTATATGGTAAAACAAACACATATATTTCATTTGATTCAATCAGTAGTTAGAGATTTATATCATTCGCAGCACAATACATCACAGACCTTACAGCACTAAGATCTCAGTTTACGAAACAGGGCTAAATGAAGTGCAAATAGAATGTTTTGTCAAAAACAAAGCAAAAACCAAGTTCATTTCTTTAGTTCCTAAATCCAGCCATACTCGACACTCCAAAACACAAAGGGCTAATTCAAAACAAATAGAATTAGATATATACATTCCGACTCTGAAACTAATGACACATCATATTCTGCATTTCAGCCACTCCACAAGCAATCACAATTAGCCCTAAGAGAAATTCAAACAAAAGCCAAATAATTTGAACAGAACCCGAAAATTAAAAGAACTACAGTCACCAACGAAGCAACCAGGCAGCCAAACCCTATCCCTCTCAGATTACCAATAAAACCAAAAATCACCAAAAAATAAGGCCAAACATACACGCCTTCTCTCAGTACAGATCTACTGCATCTCCGCCCCCCAAAAAAATTAGAAAATTTACCTCTGAGTGATTAAATAGAAAGTGTCGCCGACTTTGGTCTGGGCTTCGGCGGCCACAGCAATGTCTCTAACGGCTTGCTTCTCTTCTTCGGGCGTGAGCTGCCGCGCCACCTCCGCCATCTCTTCCACTCCCTCCCCCAAAAACAGGGGAAAATTCTGGAGAAAATAGAAAAGATTTTTCCGGCAGAAATTGAAGATTTGTATGGAGAATTTAGATGATAAAAGGGTAATCTGCAGTGATTTTGGGCGTGGGCGTTACAAGTGAGAGTGAAAGCAGCTTAGCTGAGAGAGGGAGAAGAGGAGGGGATGAGCAAGGGTTTTTGGGTTTGTACAGTTGAAGTTGGAATAGCGCCACCTCACACTGTGTAGAGAACACCTTTTTAACTGATACACTCATACGTGAGTTTCAGATTTTTATTACTACAGTATAATTTTCTATGGAGAGAGAGAGAGTTGCAGATTATAATTTTCCAGTTTCAATAATAAAAAATATGGAGATGATTTGAGACACAGAGATACGAGGTTAAGAATGGTATTACCATTTAAAAATAGATATTCTGTTTCCTTCTTCTACGTATTTATACAGTGTAATCACTATTTCCACAATTTAATTAATGTAATATGATTGCTGGCAAAAAAAAATGTAATTTGAGTCGCAACTTCTTTTTTAATACTCCATGTGGGGAAGAGAAGCGTTGAAGTTTGAATCTTATATTTAATTATTTATAGATAAAAATTTGCACCATCTACATATATACCTTTAAGTAGGAGTGATGAATCGTACCCAAAATTTGGGTATCCGTACCAAAAAATTTAGCATTTATATTATTCGTACTCGAACCTAAATGATATTCGATTATCGGTTAAACAGATAATTTAAATACCATTAAAAAAATTTAACTATGTTAGAGAGTAGTCATTTAGTAGAACTTATTTAATCACCTCTTTCTACGCTGTCCAAAGGCTGCTGCGGTATGGGATGATTTAGAGAGTTGGAGTGGCTTCTACTCGGCCCATCTGTAAGGTATTGGTGAGCATCTTATTTCGTTCTCTCACATGGGGAAAGGGAAGAAATGCCAAATGTTCTTGAAGGCCCTTTGGATATGCACTATGTGGATTTTGTGGAGTCGTAGGAATGAAGCAGATTTGAAGGTAAGGTGTGGAAGATCAAAAACGTTGCGATGGGAATCAAAGCTAGAATGTGGAATTGGAATTATACTTTTGGCATTGTTGCATGGGAGTCTTCTTTTTCGAATTGGTGCTCAAATGAGATTTCTTTTGCTCTTTGTAACTGACTTGTGGTACCTCCGGTACCAGTTTTAATTTGAATGTTTTTTCTATGATAAAAAAAACTTATTTAATCAATTCACCTTCACTATTCTTCGTGCGATGATGCCATGAACAAGTTAATGATTTCATTGAGTTGAGTTAATACTTTAATAGAGTTTAATAACTTATTATTAATTGTTCTATCATATTTGATTATTTATAAGTTTATTTAATTATTAATTTTAAAATTGATACATTACTTTTCACGTAAAGTTGTAATTAAATCGGTTAATCGGGTATACCCGATAACCAAAAACTTTCAATACCCATAACTGCACCATTTAGCTAAATACCGGGTATTGGTTACCTGATAACCGACAAGTTTCGGTTCGATTCGAATATAACCAATACTCAATATCCAAATAAGCCTTTAAGAACAATATAAATCACAATTTCTTCCCAAATGTTGGCATTTAGTGCTAAATTTTTCCGTGGAAAAGGCAAGCAAGCATCTTATATTATATGTAAAAACTAATCATGTCCACTAATCAATCAAGATATATGGAGTATATTGATTGATAGTAGTTGGCATACTCGTAACGATTTTTATTTGATTATCTTTTATTAATTAACATACTAATATTGTTTTTTTATTTGATTATCTTATATTGTTTTTTATTATTATTATACTAAAGTTACATTATTTGAATCCGCTTGAAGAAAGTATATATTGATTTTGAGAGAATAGTTTGTACTCAGAATCATCTTATGCAAGTTTTTTCTATATATTTTTACACATCATTTTTTATCACTGTGGCTTTTACTAGTTGAATTTTGCTATACTACAAAATTGACAATAATCGAGATTAAGTGAGAAATCTCATTCAAAATTCTACCTCCGTCACTGCATTAGCATATACATTTGAGCAGTAGTGAAATTATCATTATTATTCAAATAGACGATAGATATTACACCAACACACGCGACGTATACCGAATTAAAAGTAAAACGCCCATCAAATAAACTTGATGAATCTTTCTTGCCCACAGTTATTTACAAGACTAAGAATTAGAGTTCTATATTACGCCTGACATATCTTCCATAACTAAATCAAGCAACTGAAGCAAAAGCAGAGAGAAATTTCAACCAAGAAACAACAACACAGGAAACTGGTGCCCTTGAGATGCAAGACGAGAGCTCCGAGTAGCTGAATCTTTGACAAAGTTTCCATTTAAACTAGAGCTGACTGGCTGCAAACCTGATCGTGTTATGGAGTCCTGTTTTTTAGCAGCAACTCAGAGTCGCTATCTTCAGGTGGTGTGAGCGAATCAAGATTTCTTAGGTAGGGGTGTCCGAGGGAGAATGGAGTTGGCCAGCTCGTCGTTCAGCTTGACTGGAAGAGGAGGCATCTGCTTCATTAACTCTGGCATATCACCCAAGCTGCACAAAACACCTTTCAGATTCATTAGATTGTCTGGGTTACGCAGAAGGAGGGGCTATCAGTAAATGGAGACATAATTCTGAATCTACAGCAACTTCTATAAATGGATGTGTTGTCTAATGATGCATTCTTAATCTACGGAATGCAGCAACTTAATATTAAGGTTTGACCAAAAATGTAGTGAATGAGATTTTAAGATGGAAATGAATCTGAGTAGCCTTGAACTCAATAATTTGCTATGGAGATACTAAGAGCATAGCATAACGGAAAAGTGGGTTAGCCTTGAAGTTGAGAAATAGCACTGACCATTTATCTGATGAGATCATTTATATACCAACACGGCAAGAGATGTAAAGATCAATAAATTTTGACATGACAACATCAAAATGGCCACTGAACTTTCCAAACAACGGAATACAGTGAATAAGCAAATGGGGATAAGTAAGAAGTCACATTACTTTTCCCTTATCCCGCATTTTCTATTTCTTGAAAATGAGCACTTCGTTTCTACAATCAATTAGGAAGCTGTTATAAGATTACATTTGAGGATTATAGATAAAAATAGCATAGGCTAAGTAATCAATAGTTTACTTAGATGGATTGGAACTTTAATACTATATCCCAAGGCACTTGATAATTTCTATCATATAAGCTAATTTTATAGGATTGGAAAAATCCTAGTTATGAGGATAAAAATACACACTCACAAATCATATAAATCATGAAAAGTAAATGCCTCCTAATAATCTTGCAGATAAAAAAAGTTCATACAAACATTTGACAAAAAGAAATTCAAACCCAAACCTTTAAGCTCTTTGTGCTTGAAGGACAAGGGAGTAGCATTTAAGAAGTTCTGAGATCTGGTCTGAATATATTTTTACATCTGTATTTCATTTTAGGTTAAATACCAAAGAATTCACCAACTTCGACACAGTTTTGGTTTTAGGCACAATTTTGTACTACATTTCAATAGTGACCTCACTTTATTATTTGTAGAAAAATAAACACGCCCAAAATTTTATAATGGCTGAAAAAATGCCATTGCATGATCTGTTCAAGATCGAACAGTTTGTTTCCTCCAGATTTTCAGCGAGCATGGAAACAAAATTATGCTGCAGTGTTCTTACAGTCGTTGGAAAGCTGTGAGCATGTTTATTTTGATACAAATCAAAGCTGAGATCATTATTAAAATGTTTTTTCAGTCATGACTAAAACCAAAATCAGGTCAAAAAGTTTGACCAAAGTTATGCTTGTTACACAAGTGTTCATATACTTCAAATGTAACAAGCATAACTTCTGGAGAGATTTAGGGAAAACAATTACACCAAAGTTATGCTTGTTACACAAGTGTTCATATACTTACTTATAAAAGGTAAAACTGTTTGCAGTTCAGAAATAAAAGAAAGCATAAAAGGAACAGATGAATTAGATTAGGTGAAGCTGAGCTGTCTGCAGTCTTGGGCAACAACACACACAATAACAAAAAGGCACAAAACCTGTTGATGCAGCAAATAGCAACATGGAAATTAAATCATGCTTCAAATGGAGTGTACAGCTATATCAAAACATAAAATGAGTAGTGGAAACGTACTCATTTAAGATTGAAATGATATTAGCTCGAGCTTGGCAAAAGAGACTGATGTTCTCATGAATCTGCACAAAAGATAAGTAAACATGATATCGTCATTATCATTCTAGGGAGTAGCTTTGTGACATGTCATCACTAAAGCATATTTTCAAAACCTCTATTTGAGACAGCAAGCAAAGTCGTGGATACAATGATAAAGTAGTCAAAATCATAATCCATATACTTCAAATTAGAAAGGCTAAAAATCAACACAGGACCAAAGATGGTCATGCAAAACCAAGCAAAGTAAACAATCTCATTCATTCAACTAATATTTGATATCCATCAACAACTGGTGGAAAATGAATGCTTATTATATCAATCATTATTCTATGGAAAAAAGCTAGTTCAATACTGAAGGTACTGAAGCCAAAAGTACCTTGCAAGCAGAAAAGTTGGTAGAAATTTGATCCAGGGCCTGAGCATTATGCTCAAGAAGCTGTCCAGCAGCACCACCGATAGCTGAAATTCACAAGTTCAAATAATTTGTAGATATGTAAATGTTCAGAAAGAAAATCAATGTCAGCAAGAACTACTAGCATCAACCTTCGTAAAAAAAAAATACAGCAAATTTCATTGAACCTAGATGCATCATATAGCAGCTCATACAATATTGGAGATTGGCATCCATCAGGACAAATGGCAAGAAAACAAATCTCACTATAAAAGATTTTGAAATTATACTTGATTTAACTTGGGGCTAATTGAAAATATTTTTATCCTTTAGTCATTTTTTATGTAACCATATCTTTTTGAATTTTGGCAACGTTAGTAAATTAGTAACAAGCTTCCAATTTAATGCATGGCACTAAATCCAGAAATTTTAAAATATATATATATATATATACTCATTAATCTACAGTAATTGGGATGCCATATTTTCATATTACAAATGCCAAAATCATATATGATTTAGTTTAGCATATATCGAATTGCAAGAAATTGAAGTGCTTTAAAGATTATGTGACAGTTGAATCAAAAGCCAAATTAGTATCAAAGATTATGCAAGCATGTTTTCCACATGGTCTACAAGCAAGAAAAAATGCAGTGATGGTTTTCATAGTAGCAAATTATCTTCTCTTTACAAGGTTTGGATACTGTTATAGCATGGCAGATATCTTTTGAGTCGTGGAATAGGAAAAGCTAAATTCAATACCTGGTTACTATGGTTAATTGCATATGTGATCTAAGATTAATAATCAACTTTCTGCTCAGAAGAAACAAAAATTCAAATGCATATGATCTTGCTACGGAACACACATCAGCTATACCTGGCTGGAGCATCTAGTTGTACACTAGGTAAATCAACACTCAAGTGAGAAACAATTTTCAAGTGAATCCATATTTAAAGCTTTCTTTTCTTTCTAGGTGAGTAAGTGAAACATAAGGGAATATACTGTAATACTGACCATTGAATGGGATTCCGTCATCGCTGTCCACTGACATCATTGACTGAGCATAGGCAGGGCCATTGGTGCGGTTTGCTACTTGAGATGATTTTGGCAATGGATCTGAAACTTTTTCCTGAAAATGCCAAAATATAGAGATAATGGAGCGAGAATATTAGTTATATCAGCTCAACAGATTTATAGATAATTTTATAGATTAATATCCATTACAAGCCGATTATGTCAACATTACAATGCAGGTAAGGAAGTCCCCTCAGTTTGGAAGATCATAACATGAATTGCCCCAGGTACCTTTTTGTCTTTATTTTTCCTTGATGAACTATTATCATCTTTCCTTCTCTTGCCGTTCTCCTTTTTCTGCAGAACAGAAAACCATTCACATTCAGGATAGCCAGGATTAGCAGCAATGCCAGTAACATAAATCAGATATTCAGATCTATAAAAGTTGCCTCTTCTTTGTTCAACATTACTTCTTTCTGTTCACCATCATCGCATATTATGCAAAAATGAAAAATTGAAGGAGATTCTAGAACCATGTTAATTTGAGTTTCATTTTATAATTCCTTCTTCCAGTACACTCAATAATTTTCATCAATAAATGGGAGCTTTGAGTAGAACAGTCACCATCGTATATATCCATAACTACAACTGGTTATTGTTTCCCTGGGTTCTAAACTCAACCATGTAACCTCTAGTAGGCATTGTCCCGAAACTTTAGGAAAAATACAGCATCACCATCTAATAACTGTGCAATTTGATATCTTCAAGAGAAGCAAGATCATCTTAAAACAACTGTAGAACATTAAAGTATATTGATATTACAGAACAATTAATCAATGTTACAAGAAGGCAGAGCTCATATTTATATGGGACATACTGTGTTCTTTCAGAAGAACTTATGCAGTGAACAGCTCAGAAGTTAAACCAAGTAGGGAAGGAAAGAAATGGCAATTACTTATATGAAAATCTAGAACTTCTGTATATCAGAAATATATTAGTTTCTGTGGCAGGAAAACATTATGGTCATTGCCTAACCAAATTTTACATGTTATCCTTATCAGAAAAAAAAATCTAGTTGCAAATTTTAATCAATGTTTCCTGTCCTTGATTCTCCCCATGCCCCCATCTGTTATCTCCAGATCAAGAGTAAAAAAGTTTTTAGCTTAACAACACAATTGCCATCAGATAGTAGAGTTTCAATCATTGTATTTCAAGCCAAGCCATGAATTTTTACATTTATATTGGCATTTAGAAGTAGATGGAATTTCACTGTCCTGCATTCCTTATCCTATAAACTTGTTTCTGAAAGTCTTATCCTAGAAACTTTAGTAGCAAAACACCATAATTAAAACATTAAAATGGAAAATTGAAGGAAATAATATCTCACACTCATCCATCTGCAACGTAATGCAACATCCCGTACTGTCTTATCTTTTAAAGCTTGAGCAATTATAGCATAACGGGCAACAGCTTTTTGTGAGGCATATCTGCAAAAGGTAAAAGAATAATGCAGGTCAAGATATGTCTTCACTTATGTTAAAAAAGGTAAACATAATTGCAATGCAGGTCAAGATATGGCTTCAATTCTGTAAAGAATGGCAATAAGTAGGTCAATTATCATAGAAGTATTAAAGAACAAAGGAACATTCAGTATGTATAAGGTCGACAGGAAACAATATAATAAAATTTGCAGTTATATTTCTACACATTATTCATAGTTTCAACTTCAGTACAATCTGAAACCTGAAAGCATGCCTTGTTAATCTCAAGGAAATAAAATTCAAATGGGTTTCTAGCAATAGTTTCTAAAAGGTCTTCGGCAATACAACCCAGTTAAGAAAATTACTCTGCAAGAGAAACAACTCAATATGGGGCTATGTGATAAAACATTCACGCATTAACAAGTATTAGTGAAAATAACAGTCTAGCAACTACATTTTATGTGTAAGTAAGGGAGTCTATGGCCTCGAGACTTACTTAAAAATGAATCGAAAATATCAGAACAACCATGATTTCTCAACCGACGAAACATGCTAGAAAAAAGTATAAGTATACAAAAACTACTGTACTGAACAACCATGCCAACAATCCACATTCTCAGACCGGAAACTATACTAAACCAACAAGAATTCAAATAAGGTTTCGAAAAAAAAACAAGAATTCAAATAATTCCTACCATAATGCAAACAATAATTCAACAACCAAAAACCACGCACCCAAAACACACAGCACGTATTTGAGCAATTCGGAAGCAATTACAGCATCTCATACGCGCAATTCATAAAACGAAATAGGTAAAATGAAGAAAACCAGAAGCTAACTTTGCCAGCAAATCTTCGAGCATCGACTGTTCCTCGGTCGTCCAATCAAGTGATATTCCAGGATTATGGCGGAGCCCTCCTTGGATCGGCTCGACCGCTGAATTCTCCGTCGCCGACGCTCCCCCGCCGCCGTTCGCCTTCTCCGATCCGCCGCCATTACTATTACCGGTATTGGCACCGTTACTGACGTTGCTATGCCCCCCAGCTGAAGGATTAGCGCTCGCAGCCATAAAAAAACAAAAACAAAACAACGCGGAAATCAAATCCAACGCAAAAACAGCTCTGAATTGAAGTTCGATTTGGCTTCTCTGTTTCGGCAAATTCAAATTCAATTTGGATAAAATTCTGAATGGGTTCGCGGAAAAAGGGGAATTAAATTAATACGGAAAATAAAATAAAAAAGAAAAAGAATTTGCAATCAGATAAGCATGGAAGGAGGCGAGAATCCGTTCGGATCGGCGGTTAAGCGTTAGCTTTTGGAATATTAAATTAATTGATTTTTTATAATAATACTAGTATTTGCTATATAAAAAAGGGATCTTTTCAGATTAGACACTTCCTTAAAAACTTTTTTAAAGAGGTTTGGCTATACAAATGGAGGGGGGAGTATAAAATATCTAGGGTTAATTGCATCAAAATACCTGATTTTTTCCCAAAATTTGATTTTTTGACAATCTTTTTAATTGTAGCAAAAAATTTAGCTACGTTTCAATTTATTGCAATGTCCGTCCCGCGTATATTTTCGGCCAAATCCATTCATTTCCGGCCAATTTATTTTAGTTACGTTTCAATTTATTGCAATGGATTTGAGACAACAATGTTTCATTACCCGGCACGATATGCCACCTAAGCTTTACGGAGGTCCACCTCAGCATGGATTTGGCCGAAAATATACGCGGGACGGACATTGCAATAAATTGAAACGTAGCTAAAATTTTTGCTACAATTAAAAAGTTTGTCAAAAAAACAAATTTTGGGAAAAGGTAAGGTATTTTGATGCAATTAACCCAAATATCTACAAGTAAGCTTCACATTCATTGTAGAAGTTTCAAAATTTTATTTGTACTCCCTTCCTACTAATTGGTTTATTATCATTATATAATATAGTCTTAAAAAATAGTATGTCTTCAATTTATTTATGATTAAATAAATACATATAAAACGATAAAATTTGGTCGAACTTCGCTCATAAATTTTATAAATTTTATTTTTCATAAAAAAAATCAGATTTATTTAATTTTTTCACTAATTTTATCTTCGGTGGCCGTAAAATTGGAACAACATTGATGTTAATTTAATTTTATACGTGACATTGATGTAAATCAATATATTTTAATTAATATTCTTAAACCCTAAAATTACAAATAATCTAACAGTCCTTAAATCCTTAAGTATATTTTTCCCCCTTAAATTAGTTGGCCATCCGACGGCCATGTTATCTCGAAGCTCATCAACAGCTGCCACCACCTCCATTTCTTTTCTTCTTTCCGCCGACTTTTTCTCGCATTCGCTCTTGTTACGAACGCCGCCCTTACGATCTCCAATGCCAACCTCCTCATGCATCCCTTGTTGAATCTCTCCGCTTTGCTTACTCCATCGGTGGAGACAACATATGTGGTCCAGGCTCGCTCTGATGTGAATAGTATAAGGCGGCCAGGTAGGCCACGCTCGCCCTCTCAATCTGAATTTGAACCTAAGGAGAAGAAAGAAGAAGAAGAAAGAAAAGGTTTCTCTGGTTGCAGAACATGACGAAAAGGAATAATAAAATGATTATTTAGGATTTTGATTTCAATTCTAGGAATTAAATCATAAATATGTACAAAACGACGTAGTTTCGAACCAAAACTAGAGCTACGTTTAAGTTATCGAAAGACAAAAATTGTTGTGTGTGTTAGCGTAGTAGACAAATTTCGTTGACTTGGCCCAAGCTCAATTAGCATTTCAAGTAGGCCCTATGAGTCAAGCAACCTGGTCCGTCTAGTCCGACAAGCTTCGGATCAACTTGGATCGACAACAAAGTTGGCATAATCACTTAAGAAAACTTGTTCTCTCATCTCGATAAGCCATGTTGGATTTATCTCAAGACCAACCTGGACCGACCTAGGTTGGATATTTCATTTCAAGTCCAACTTGTCTAACGTTAAGGTTGGATATTTCATTTTAAGACCAACCTGGACCGGACCCAGGTTGGATATTCATTTCAAATCCATCATGTCTAACAGTCAGGCTAGATAATTCGCACTTAGCCTGAGCCCGTCAAGCTAGCCCGCCAAACTGGCACGACCTTAAATGCCCAATCAGTCAAGCAGATTGGCCCATTTAGACCGACAAGCTAAAGATCAACTTGAATTGATAACCAGGCTAGATACTTCACGTTCAGTCCAAAATGTTACTATCAGCTTAGTTGACGAAGTCAAAAGATCTAACCGTCAACCCTAAGAGGCGTCTGGATCCGATCCGCCAAGCTGACATAGTCAGAAGGTAAAATCTGAATAATCTCGTCCAAATCACAACAACTTGGAAGTGGAAAGCGTGGACAGATAAAGTCAGCTTGTAAAACCCTAGCGGTTGGCCATCCTTTATATAGACAGATCGACTAGGTTACAAGGGAAACGAAATTCGACTTGCGAATCTCTCATACTCTCTATCTCTCAAATTCTCTATACTTCCGCCACCGGACCCATTGCTCTCACAAGTAGGAAATAGCTATCTCCGCCTCCAACCTTACATTATCACAATCCGCCATTACCGTTTCTACCCTCCGAACGCATCTGACATCTTGAAATAACCATTCATTTCGACATGTCTTTCTCTCTTATTTCATCTTATTTAGCAGTTTGCTTCGCTATTCTGTTACTAACTTGAGCGTCAGAGGCTCTATGGTTGACACCCCCTTCCGGTGCTCAACCTAGGGCTCTTACGTGTTCCTGTGTTCACAGGTTGTTAGTTCTCAATCGATTCAAACGTGCTTACGTCATTTTCAACTATAGATTTAGCCTCTATAGTTGGTGAACTACATCACTGCCACATCAAAATTAAATCGTCGGAATTGAAAAACGGTGGAAAAATTGAATAAAGTGAAAAATTTTGATAAAAAAAAATGGAAGGGTTAAGGTGCAGATAGGCCCCTGTTGTATAGACCCCTATAGAATATTGCTCCCCATACTCACTGTGTAGTGACCCAAAATTTTCAACTACAAATAAATTTATTTATTTTTTCCTTAAATCATTTTTCCGTTAATTAAATTTTTAAGTCTTATAAGTCGCGCCTAGTTATTGCATGAGCATGAGCATTTAATTATAATAAATTCAAGCATGGTCTACTTTATCTATCATTATTTGTATGATTATATTTTTAAGGGTTTTCCTCTTTTATATATAAGATACTACCTATTTCTTTAGATCAAGCCCAAATAGCTACCTATTAGTAAAGCCCAACTGAAGATTTAAGAATCTCTCCGAAAATTTCCCTCTTTCTACTATTGCAGGTGCAAGCTTGTGTTTGACCATTCAGATTTACCCTACTTCATTATTCCTTTCTGACAAGCTTGAATCATGGAAAGATTGATAACAATTGATTCCTCCTACCATATTTAACTTCTAAAATTCGTGTATAAATTGAACCATTCTTCACCTTCACTGCACACCAATTTCCGTCTTCTCTGGAAATCCTCTCTACTTACTCCCTCTCACCTTCTTGACAACTGTGAGTGTGCAACAATTGTCCTTTTCTTTTCCTATCTTCTTTAATATTTATATAATATGAATGTAGTTTGATGTATATAAGGTTACGTATGTGGGTGTGTCATTCTCTTTTATTATTTTAACTTATGGCCCACCTTTTCATTTGTTTTTTTTATAAAGTTGTAGTTACTCATATATAGGTATGCTGCTGCTGAATTGAAATTTTATTAAGAAAAAGAAAAACGAAAATAACAGAGAAAACCCGTTGAAGGCACAACAGACGCAAACTAACGGGCTACGAAACTAAAACGGCGAGGACCCAGAGGGAAAAAACATCGTGAGAGGAAAAAAGAGTCAAGAAATATGCAGGAGCTCCAGAGCAGGAACCCCTAAACAATCAAAAGTCAAGAGCATCATCCTCCGTATGAATATAGGTATGCATATATATAGGATTGATGTGCAGAGACTTCTTTTCTTTTGAGAAGATATATATATATATATATATATATATATATATATTGAGTTTATAAGGGGATGACATGTGTTTGCTTAAAAGTGTTTTCAATGCAGTTTATGTTCCAATATGTATTATATACGTGTACATATATACGTTAGCTAATTAGATGATTTTACTTAAGATTTATAAGATTGATGAATCATTATATATATATATATATATATATATATATTATTGAAATCTGTATAATAATATTTGTTTCTAACTTGCGTTCTGCCTATGTATATATGTGTTCTTAATTTTTTATCTATGGTTAAGTATTCTAATTTTATCTATTTAAATAATAATAATTATATTCTTTCTCGGTTATTTATGTTAGTAAATTGAAATTATTATTATTCTATCAAATACATATCGTAAATATTGTATATATTTTGATTAGTAAAAATAATAGACAAAGAGTTATTTACAAATTCATCTTCATGTGCATTCATTGTTTAAGCATATTTTAATTATGATTTCATAATTCATTTTAGGAACGGCGCGCGAGACTTAATTATTTAATTGCAAGAATTACTCAAGAAAGGTTAAGGTGGGGTTATAACGTTGCATTTAACATTTATCCTTATTATACGTTTTACTCAATTTATATGTGTGAGAAGCAGGCAGAGCCTCCGGGCTATGAGACAGAAAGTTATAACCTACGGGTTATATGAGAAAGAAAGTTATAGCCTACGGGCTATATGAGATAGAAAGTTATAGCCTACGGGTTATATGAGAAAGAAAGTTATAGCCTACGGGCTATATGAGACAGAAAGTTATAGCCTACGGGCTATATGAGACAGAAAGTTATAACCTACGGGTTATATGAGAAAGAAAGTTATAGCCTACGGGCTATATGAGATAGAAAGTTATAGCCTACGGGCTATATGAGACAGAAAGTTATAGCCTACGGGTTATATGAGAAAGAAAGTTATAGCCTACGGGCTATATAAGACAGAAAGTTATATAGCCTTCGGGCTAAGAGACAGAAAGTTATTGCTTTCGGGCAATATGAAAGAGCAGACAGTTTTTATTGCACTTATATTTTGTTGTGATTCTTATAATATGGATAAATGCACCCCACTGAGTTTATTGTACTCACCCCAAAATAATATCTTTTTCAGGAGATGACTCGGGCGATGAGAGGCGGAGCGAGTGATGGTCAAGATAAAGAAGAAATAATGTTTTATTTTCAATTGGAATAAAGACTCAGTTTATGATGTTTATTTACTTTTTCTCAGTTGGATTTGAGTTTTAGTTATTTAAGTATTGAAAACTTATTATTTTTATTCAAAGTGCATTTTATTATTTTAAAGAAAATTGGGGCGTCACACACTGTGTGTGCAAATTAGCCCCTAAAGTTAAAAAAATCGTACACTTAAACCCCTCTGACCAAACGTCGTCCGTCAACATTAGTGATTTTTTTTAATTCGAATTATGGGGCCCACCTTCATTTCTTCTTTTTCTTCTCTAGACTTCATTCTCTCTTTCTCATAAACTCTCGCCGGAAATCTAATCTACCTTTCAACCGTATACATCCCATACTTGGATTTCCATTTGTAAACAACTAACATCATACACCAAGGAAAATTAATTACAAAAATTGTTGCAAAATCAGTGACAACCTATGGAAAATCCCGCTTGAAAAGAATTTGGGGATTTCCCATCCCCTACCGTCTGGTAAAGGCGGGAGGCTTCTTCCACTGTTCACGCCGCTTCTTTCTTGGGGGAGGAGATTACTGGGATCACCGGAAGAATACTCAAAAGGGGGGTCAACAATCAGAAAATCACTCCGTTGAGACTTCGCTCCCCTCGACTACCCAATCAACGAGGAGAGATCTTCTAGTCGTTGCGGCTTTAACTTAGATTGAAAACAACTATCCAGGTGAATCGAAAAATGGGCAAGGTTCTCGAAATAATTTTGTTGTGGAAGTCTGAGTACACACATGTTGATTTCCACTGGTGCGTTCTACGTTTTTTTGCGCTACTGAGGGTATTTCTTACATCTAAACTTGATTCAATATTGGGGTCACTAATCTCAGGGGAGACGATGCCGCCGTAGATAGCGGCGGAGATAGAGGCGAGGGTGTCAGCAGGGTGGGTCTTGTAGGTGACGGCGGCGGACTTGCGGATGCCGTCGTCGTTGGTGAGTGGAGCTTTAGCATAAAAAATTTGGTTGAAATCTGCTGAGGAAGATGACCGCTAAGGAAGAAGCAGAAAAAAAAAAGAAAAAAAGGAATATGTAGAAAAAGTTGCAGGTGGGCCCCACAATTCAATTTTTTTTTTAAATCACTGACTTTGACTGACGGCGTTTGGTCAGAGGGGTTTAAATGTATGATTTTTCAGACTTTGGGGACCTATTTGCACACAGTAAATATGATGAGCAATACGCTATAGGGACCTATATTACAGGGGCCTATCTGGACCTTAATTTAAAATGGAATCATCAAAGTTCATGGACAAAATGTATTTCCATCAAATATTGTGATTTACATGGTATTCATCGACTATTATGTTTATTGTTATTTTTTTCGTTATTTGATCCAATTTTATTACTGTTGTTCTGATATCTATGGATCATTATATAAGTTGAGATTCATAATATATTCTTTCGTTTTGATTTTGTTTTTGTTTTTTTTTTCTTGAAAGGAGAGAAGCCACTATATATTTATATTCGAATGAACAAAATATTTAGAAGTCCATTAAAGAAAATCATGCTTTTCGGATCATTACATTTGATGAATTAGTATTTTTATTTATCTTAATTAATTCTCCAAACATTTTCATATTTATTCATTCTTATTTATCTAAACGATCATTTCATTCCACATTGATTTTTTATGAGATTTCACCAAAATAAAACGTATATAAAATGATGCTATTATTCTCCAAACTAAAAATTCACATTTAATTAGTGGAATGATTAGGATTAGTACAATCTTAATTGCTCTGTCAATTTAATTTAATCAAATTTATTTGATAAATGGAAAATTACTTAATTTAATTTTTAAAAATAAATAGTTGTTATTAAATATATGAAAACAAATAAACTTCGGCTGAGAATTTGCCAAGAACAAATCCAAGCAACAATGTAAAAAACGAAACTAAAAGACTCGGAGGATTTACGTGGTTCGATTCAAAATGAATCTACGTCCACGGAGGGTTAATCAGAATCGTTTATTATGTGATGGAGAAATCCCAGAAACAAAAGAAACACCCAAAGTTACAGAGATCAAAAATCACTCCCCAAGAAAATTCCTTCTTGAAAACTCAATCTCACTTGTGTTTTTCCTTTCCTGTTCTATATCTCTCACCAACCTCTCGTGTTACAAAAGTGAAAAGAAAAGATAATCTAACTCCTTTTATGTAACTGCTTTCAGTAGCCCAGCAGAATTCAGTAGCACAGCTCATAGCTCCCTTCTAACGGCTATATTCAACTAACTCCGTTAGTTAGAGTATAACGGCCAAAATTAATGGAACAGTTGCCTTGTTTAGCTCCAGGTACTGCTGTCACTTACTAACAAAATAAATTATTTCTTCAATTTTAATTTGACCATAAAATAAAATATTTTGTACATATTTTTAAAATATAATTTGGATTCAACTTTGATTTTTTATTACTTTACCCATTGAAATATTAAATAAATTAATATAATTTGAATCTTATATCAATTTTCTTAAGCTTCACGGGAGATTATTCTCATAACTTAATTATGGTATTTTAAGATTCAAATGAGATGATGCTCACAAAGCAATTATGTTCTTTCAAACCTTAAACGAAATGATTCGGAACTCAGTTATGATATTTCAAGATCCAAATGAGATGATGCGCAAAAATTTGTCAAAAAATTTCGAGTTCCATATAAAATGATATTTTAAAATTAATTATGATCTTACAAGCTCCAAGTTATATAATTTTTCAAATCAACTTTAATAATTGCGAGTATTATATAAAAATTAATGCAATTTATAGGTCACGCACTAGCATCGTATAAAACGTTTTCCCTCGTGCACCTGAGTTTCCAAGTCTACCCGTTCTTCAACCAAACATGTATTGTTATGTCATTTCTGGTTTCTATTACATAAAGTGTTGTTTTTTTTCCTTTTATTTTTGTTTTTAGGGTGCGTTCTCTTTGGTTGTAAATTTATCACGGAAAAATGAAGGATTAACAAAATTTCACCATTTAAATCCTTACTTTCTTTCCCACGTTTCCTACTTGACCCTTACTCATTCTTTATTTACACTACAAAGGAGAGATAATATTATCACACCATTTTTGGAGGGATAATATTATCTCTCTTTTGTAGTGTAAATGAGGAATGAGTAAAGGTCAAGTAAAAAATGTGAAAAAAGAGAGAAATAATTTAAAGGGTGAAATTTTATTTATCATTTATTTTCTCATGATAAATTTATAATCAAAGAGAACGCACCTTAATGGACATAAATTGTGTGTCAGTAAAAAAGAATTATAAAAAACGAAATATAAATTGAATGATTCAAAAGTGGTAAGACTATTCAATTTAAAAAACGAAATATAAATTGAATTATAAAAATTGTAAGACTATTCAGTTTAAAAAGTAATTGGGTTGATGCAGCCATTAAAAGACACTATTTGATTGAGCCTATAAAGTATTTGAAAATAGCTTATAAGCTGTTCTCCTAAAAAGCTTATAAACTCTCGTTTTTTAAAAAATAGTTTATAAACTTTAAAAATAAGCTCTAAAAATTTATAAACTTCTCAGAACATCTACAATAGATCTCTCAAAATTTTACTCCTAAAAATACTCTTAAAGTCTTCCCTAAATTATTTTTAACCCCTATTTTACAATTGCACACAGCAGCTCTCCCACTTTTCATTATCTATTTTATAAATTTAGGATTAGATTTAAGAGCACTCTCAGCAAATCACCTAAATGCATCACTAACTCTAAATTTAGGCTAAAACAATTGAAAATGAGATTAAAAAAATGCATCCAACAGATCCCCTAAATTGGATGAGGCCCACAAAAAATTACACCTACCTAAATTCAATCTTAAATTTACATCCACCCTAAACTTATTTTAAGCTTATAATTTAGTAGGGCCACACATAATTATTGTTTTTATGTAGAAAATAGGAGATCTGGTGTATGCATTTATAAAATCGAGATCCTAAAATTAAATAGGGAAGCTTTAGGGAGAAATATAGAAGCATAATTTTGGGATTTCTGCTGGGAGTGCTCTAAGGGGGTGTAAATATAGGATTAGATTTGAAGGGGTGTAAATTTTTTTGTGGGCCCAACTTAATATAGGTGTTCTGTCGGATGATCATTTTATCTCACTTTTTATTATTTTAGCTTAAATTTAAAGTTATGATTGATGTATGCTCTCATAAAATAAGTTAATCTATCCCAACTTATTTTCTCATTATCTTATAAACAACAATTATTTTATAAAAGTAATTTAATTATAATTTTTTTATTTTCATCATATATTATTATTATTATTATTATTATTATTATTATTATTATTATTATTATTATTATTATTATTATTATTATTATGTTTTCTCTTTAATAACGATTTTCTTTCACTAACTAAAAATTATTCCTTTAACTTATAATCTCAATTACTAAAATACATAACTTATAAATTCTTAAGAAAAGATACTCTTTTGAAACATCTTAGAGCATCCGCATCGCATTACGCGATGCCTCTTACTTGAGTAGAGGAGGCATCGAGTAATGCGATGTAGCCCCTCCCTACTCGAGAGGCTCACGATAGAAGCACGCGCCAAATAAAAAAAATAAAATTTCAATTTCAATTTGAGCGTTTGGCAATTTTTTTTCTTTTTTTTTTCTCTTCTTTAAATTCCCCTTTCTTCCTCTTTCATTTCCATCATCTTCATTATTCTTCCATAGCACGCGCCAAATAAAAAAAAATAAAATTTCAATTTCAATTTGAGCCTTTGGCATTTTTTTTTTTTTTCTCTTCTTTAAATTCCCCTTTCTTCCTCTTTCATTTCCATCATCTTCATTATTCTTCCACTTCCATCTCCTCTCCACCATCTTCAATCTTCTTCATCTCTCTACAATTTCCATGGATCCACACAACCCAAACTACTATGATCTAAATTGGTGCCCCGATTTTTCCGGCAACTATCATCCCGATTTGGAGGGATGTAACTTGGGGGATGATCCTCCAACCGACGAGGAGGAGCCACCGGCAGCCCATAGTGCCGCCAAATCGAAGAAAGGCAGCCGAATGAAGGAAATCGCCTGCAAGATCAAGCATGACAAGCAGGCGTCGGCGCCGGAAGGAAGAACTATCCGTCATACCTACACCCTTGAGGAGATGGACCTCATCGTCCAAATTTGGACGGAGGATACCAACGATGCCATCCGTGGGGCCGATCAAAAGGGGAAGGCGTACTGGACATGGATTGTCGACCGTGTCAACCCCCTCATCGGCGCCAACCTCAAGCACCGCCAATTCAAGGGCACTGGGCCCGAGTGAGCTAAGATGTGCGGCTCTGGGAGAGTATTTGGGTGGAGACGCGCACCCGGTGACCTTCCGGCCATTCTGACGATATGCTCCGGGACAAGACCCAAATCCTCTTCAAAAGTCGAAGTCCAAATAAGGTCGCCTTCAACTATTGGAACGCGTGGAAAAGTCTCCGGAACAACCACAAGTTCAAGTTGATGTACCTCGAGGGAGACGTGCATTCTTCTAAGAGGACAAATACTACAGAGGAGGGCAGCTTCACCACCTCGGTGTCGGGCGAGGAGATCTCGTCTTCTGGGCCGATTGGAAACAAGGTGGCAAAGGCGGCGGCGAGAGCGGCGAAGGTGAAGGTGAAGGGGAAGGCGGCAAACTCCGAGCAACCATCGGAATACAAAGAGGCATTGGAGCAGTCCGACCAGAACTTCAAAAAATCACCGCCGAGTACGCCAAGAAGAACGAGCTCAAGGAGAAGGAGAACGAGCTCAAGGAGAAAGAACTCGATATGAAGCTCCTCAACTTGGATATGACGCAAATGAGCGATGCACAAAGGAGATGACACAAATACATGGTCCAAAAAATGCTTAAGCGTCGTGGACTTATCTAGAGTAGGATTTTAATTTATGTAATTTTAATTATGTTTTTAAGTTTTTTTTTTATATAATGTTTAGGATTTTTATTTTAATGGAAATTTAATTATTAGTAAAATGTGTTATTTAAATTTGAACAATTAAAATTAAATGAAAAACATAAAAATCAAAATTAAAAAAATCAAGTAAGCTATCATGTAATTCTAATAAGGGATTATAGCCAAAAAATACACGAACTTTGATAAAAGTTGCAATTTTCACTTGAACTTTCAAATTGGCCAAAATATATCTGAACTTATATTTTTTGTTGTAAATTTCACCTCGACGGAGTTCAATCATTGTAAGTTCAGGTGAAATTTACAACAAAAAATATAAGTTCAGGTATATTTTGGCTAATTTGAAAGTTCAGGTGAAAATTACAACTTTTATCAAAGTTCGTGTATTTTTTTGCTATAATCCCTTCTAATAATGCTTGCTTACTCAATATGATTCCCTCCTGTCAAGTAGACTATCCTACCCGTGTGGATGCTCTTATAAGCTACCTATATTAGCTTATTAAGTATTTTTAAATAAACTTAGCCAAAAGTAATAGCATAAGGGCCCCACCCGCCATTTCTCCACCGCGTCTCCTGAAACTCGTGGAACAATTTGGAGGGCAAATCCGTCAATTACCTTTTTCAACGAAATTTCTTGGGCTATGCAATGAATGCAAAAAAATTCAGATAAACATTCAGCACTGTTTTTTTTGGCCGATCAATTTATCATATCTCTCTCTCTCTTCTTCTCTCTCTAGGGTTCGAGGACCCTTCCCGTCAATGGAGAACAACGGCCAAGCAGCTGGTAAGTCGGCTGAATTCCGCTAAATTCGATTAGCTATTACTATTCTCTCTTGGAAATTTCTGTATTTCTGGGCGTATTTGGTCATTTGCGTAGCTTGATTGTTTTTTGGTTGGTGGGATTAGCGATTGATTTGAAGGATTGAAAGTTATAAATCCGTCGAATTTGCTGCAATCATGTTAATATTTCATCTCCCCGTTCATTTGATTGTGCTGCTGCTTTGCACCTTTCAATTATTCAGCTTGATCGCACACGGCAAAAAAAAATATTTATATTTTTAAATTCAATTGGCTTAAGGGCTTTTGTTGTATATATCCATTCCTGCTCAATCCTCTAAGCCGTGATTTGTCTTTGCATATAGGAATTTAGGGAATTGGCCAATATTTTTAAAGGAAAGAGTTAATTCTGTCATAGATCACCTGTGTGTATAACGTGGCTAAATTGGTGCAGCTAGTGGTCCTCCTCCAAAGCCATGGGAAAGAGCAGGGTCTTCTTCTGGACCTGCACCGTTTAGGCCACCCTCTGCTGGAAATACGAGCGAAGTCGTAGAAGCTTCTGGGACGGCTCAACCTGGTGAAGTTGTTTCGACTACCAATACAAATGTTAATAGAAATACAGTTAATTCAGTTGGCCGACCCGTCCCTGCCAGGCCTTGGGAGCAACAACAGACATATGGGAGCACTTATGGAGGTAGGGATGAATTCTTCTTTTTGAAATGAGCAGAAACATGGCTATATTGGGGCGAGTTCATACTTGCCTCTTTTTGAGTACTATCTAGATGAAACTTCAGTATATGGATCAAGATCATTTACAGAACCTATAATATTTTGACAAATCATAGCATCTACATGTTAACATAGTCGCATTGATTAGAGGAAAAAACCGCCGAGTAAAATATGAAGACTGACTTAAGGAGAACTGGAGAAGGAATCTAATGTGGATGCATACGTAATCTAGACTTATTCCATGATGTATAGGTGCTGAAACGCAACATAGAATAGTTGTAGATGCCATATATATGTTTCTGTGTAACTAATTTCTGATGAGATGTATGCTTCTGTTGAATTATGTTCCTAGGTGATAACATTTGGTTTGTTTCTTATCCAGGTTATGGTACAGGTGTAAACTATAATTCTGGATATGGAAGTGGGATGTACGGTTCTTCATATGGGGGACTTGGAGGGGGTGTTGGTGGTGGCATGTATGGGAATAGCATGTATAGAGGGGGTTACAGCGGACTTTATGGGGGTAGTAGCATGTATGGCGGAGGAATGTATGGTGGTGGTCTGGGTGGTGGTTTAGGGGGTTTGGGAGGTGGTTTGGGAGGTCCCATGGGGGGCTATGGAATGGGCATGGGAGGGCCTTATGGTGAACAGGATCCTAACAATCCTTATGGACCACCTTCTCAGCCACCTGGTTTTTGGATTTCGCTAATGCGAGTGGTGAGCTGAAAGCATCCTTTGTCTTTCTTTTTTATTAAGTTTAGTTCATGATGATTGATGTCATATCATTGTTGGCCCAAGCTGATTCTTAAAACTCTAATGATAATTAATGAATTGATGTGTTATGAATTTATTTTATGCTGTGGTTTGCAATCTATTCTTTTCGTGTCACGAGATTCCCAATGCCAAACCACATTCCAAAAAAATTAAAGAACTGATCACCGCGGACATTCTATTAGTAGCATGAAAAGCCACACTTTGTGGATGAAGCGTTTTCAATGTCCCTTTCTATGTACATCTACCTCCGAGCTAACTCGAGCAACAATTCCACTTATACATAGCTGTTCAGTTAATAATGCTTATGAAAACATTGGATTTCTGATTTAATTCTAGCAACTTTTCTGCTGATGTCTCACTATTTCCCTATCTAAATTTATGGTTAATTTGTTTGACAATGGCAGATGCAAGGAGTGGTTAATTTCTTTGGGAGGGTGGCAATCTTGATCGACCAGAATACTCAGGCTTTCCATATGTTCATGTCTGCCCTTCTTCAGGTACCTACTTCCACCCATGTCCACATTCCAGTTCAGTTTCTAAATATGAGAGGGGAAAAAATGAATTAGATAGTAATATCATTAGTTTGAGTGCAAAATGTGTTCCCATGCATCTAATTCCGATGGTTCTGCAGCTATTTGATAGGTCTGGAATGCTGTATGGAGAGCTTGCTAGATTTGTTCTTAGAATATTGGGAGTTCGAACAAAACCCAAGGGAGTTCATCCACCTGGCGCTGAAGGTCTACCCGGGCCTCAGAATATGCCAGGAAATCAGAACTACGTCGGGGGCCCCAAGGCTGCTCCAAGTGGTGGTTGGGATAGTGTATGGGGTGATGCTAGGTAATGCACCTATATATATGAGTTTCTTCGTTGTAGTCGAGCATTCAAGACGAGTATTGGTTCTAAATCTGCACTGAAGATTGAATGCAGAAGAAAGAGGACCAGCAAAATTGCCATCTCCTTGTAATAAAGCTTGCCCCTATCCCTCTTCTCAATCTGGCTCCATACATGTAAAACACACCCAAAAAAAAAGAAGAAAAGAAAGAAAGAAGCAAACACTATTGTGCTAGTATTAGTTGAATGTGTTTTTGTATTGAAAAAGTTTTAAAAAAGTTTTTGTAATGATTGACCATCATCGATGTGCTATTTTGTGGAATTCAATACTCTCTCCGTCCACCAAAAAAACTCCTACTTGCCTTTAAATATTTGTCAACAAAATAAACTCCTACTCTGCTTTTTAGACAATTATACCCTCCCTTACTTTTAAAATTACTACACTTTTACTTATTGGGCCCACTTTACTCTACCATTACTTATGTAATTAGTCTCCCTTAAACTTATTATTATTATTATTATTATTATTATTATTATTATTATTATTATTATTATTATTGTTGTTGTTGTTGTTGTTATCCTTATTATTGTTATTGTTATTGTTATTGTTATCCTTATTATTGTTATAATTATTATTATTCTTATTCTTATTATTATTGTTATTGTTATTATTATTATCCTTATTACTGTTATTCTTATTATTATTGTTGTTGTTATTATCCTTATTATTATTATTATTATTATTATTATTATTATTATTATTATTATTATTATTATTATTGTTATTGTTATTATTATTATTATTGTCGTTGTTGTTGTTGTTGTTGTTGTTATTATTATTATTATTATTATTATTATTATTATTATTATCCTTATTGTTATTATTATTATTGTTGTTGTTGTTGTTATTATTATTGTTGTTGTTGTTGTTGTTGTTATTATTATTATTATTATTATCCTTATTATATTTATTATTATTATTATTATTATTATTATTATCCTTATTATTGTTATTGTTATTGTTATTATTATTATTTTTATTATTATTATTGTTATTGTCATTGTTATTATTATTGTTGTTGTTGTTGTTGTTATTATTATTATTATTATCAAATAGCTAGTGAAATATTAGTAAAAGTAATCACAATACATAAACACTACCCTTTTAGTCTTTTACACCACATTTACACCACCTTTTTCAGTTTTCTTAGTCTCCGTGCCGAACCCCAACTGGGAGTTTTTTTGGTGGACGGAGAGAGTATAATTTTTTTTACAATAATGATTTTCAGACACCAAGGTGTCTAGACACCTTGGTTTTAACCGATTTTTATATGAATTTTTGATTGAACCGGTTTTTTGCTAATTTATGATTTTACTAAAATATTCTTTTATTATATTTCTCATTTACTTTTAATCTTATCTTATTTTTTGTTTGTATTTTCGTTTCTTCCATAATGTTTCCCGTTTTTTTGCAGCTTTTTCGTTTTTTGCAGTTAATTGTTTTCCAACTTTAATTGCTGGTTGGGGTTTGTCCCTCACAAGGTTATTTATTTTCAAAAAAATTATAAATAATATAATAATTGGAATTTATATGAGTTTTAATTGCAGATTTTTTTTTATTTGTTTCAAGATTTTATTATTTAGTTTTCGAAATTAATTTTGTTTTTCGAAATTAATATTTATTCGTTTCAAATTTTTATTATTTATTATTTTGATTTTTTTTTTGAAATTAATATTTATTTTTATTATTTTTCGAAAATTATGTTATTTTTATTTATTTCCACCAATTTAGAGATTATCCTAAAATAATCTTAGATTTGATTCCACTAATTTATTTTCAAAAAAATTATAAATCATATAATAATTGGAATTTATATGAGTTTTAATTGCAGATTTTTTTTATTTATTTGTTTCAAGATTTATTATTTAGTTTTCGAAATTAATTTTGTTTTTCGAAATTAATTTCTATTCGTTTCAAATTTTTATTATTTATTATTTCGATTTTTGTTTCGAAATTAATATTTATTTTTATTATTTTTCGAAAATTATGTTATTTTTATTTATTTCCACGATTATACTAAAATAATCTTAGATTTGATTCCAATAATTTAGAGATTTAAATTTCTCCAAATAATAATCTCATATTTGATTCCACTAATTTAGGGATTCTCTTAAAATAATCCTAGATTTGTTTACATAGATAATTTATTTTTCGAATTTTAATACAGATTTGAGTCCACCACTAGCTTTAATTTCACATTTTTTTTTGCACAAACCTCGATATTCAGTTCTGTCAGAACGAAATGGATTATAGTTATAAAATCGTTGAACGAGGTGTTGTGATTATAAAATGGCATAAACATAGTGAATTGTATAGGCAACTATTCCATTCTTTTAATCCGTCGTCTTCAACTTCAGTCGACAAAATTTGGGTAACTATATTTCTTTTTAGGGCAAATAGCACCAAAATCCTCGAAGTTTCGTAGAATTCGCATTTTTTTCTTGACCTTTAAATTTCTTGTTAAAATCATTGAACTTAATTTCGATTCTCATTTTTCCCATAAAATTGATCGACAATTTAACCAATGCTGATATGGCTGTCGAAAAGCCACGTAGGATTAAGTTTCCGGCGACTCAAACTACATAGTTTCGCCGAATTCGCAATTTTCCAGTGACCTCAAATTAAGATTCTTGAGACAAAAAAACATCCAATCCATGTCTTCGTCTTCGTCATCCCGCTGGAACTTCAGCCACGGACACACAAATACGAGGCTGCCACTGCTGTAACTCCGGCGAGGAGGCCCCTCGTCCTTCATCTGTACTCCCTCAAACTGAAGCACCCTCTGAATCTCCCTCTCTGTCCACTCCCATCCGCCCTTGGCTGGGCAGCAGCGACACCGCCGCCGCCGACCCCAGCCTCCCTCATCTCTCTCAATTATGCCTTTATGTCAAACGATGACACACAACAATCGACCGCCTTGTTCCCTCAACCAAATCAGACACCCTCAACAAGAAGCTCAGCAAAACGACGTCGTTTAACTTCATTTTAAGGTCATGGAAAAAATGAGAATCGCGCCAAACTTCAGAGATTTTGACGCTATAAGGTTAGACACAAAACGACGTCGTTTAGCTTCTAATTAATCTATTCAGCATAAGTGTGCCACATTGGTGACACGTCATCTAATTAATGGTCGAAAAACGTCACTAAGGGAAAAACAAGAATCGGAGCAACGATTAACGATTTTAACAAGAAATTTAAAGGTTAAGGGAAAAATGCGAATTTCGCGAAACTATAAGGATTTTGATGCTATTTGCCCTTCTTTTTAAGTTCGTGTATAAAATATATTTTCATTTTTAGTAAGTCACACAACCCATTTATAATCTTTAATAATTTTATTTATTATCAGAATAATTAAATTAATCAACTTAAAATTACAAAGATAATATGGGCCTGTATCTTGACATTTAGTAGTTTTGTTTTCTTAAATATTTGGATTTTTTTAGTAGTTTTGTTTTCTTAAATATTTGGGTTTTATCCTTGTGAAAAACAATATGTTTGGATTTTATCTTAAAAACAAATTAAGAAATGAATTTTTTTCTATGCGTAGAATGAAATAATTGATTTTTCCCTTTCTTATAATGAGCCTGTAATTGGGTAGGTTGCAAAAATTTGGTCATCTTCAATATACTACAATATCAATTTAGATGGTGTAATATAAAAGATGTAACATACTAATACTAATAATAAAGAATAGTAGTATCATTTAGTGATGTGGCAACTTCCTTTT
This sequence comes from Salvia miltiorrhiza, assembly GCF_028751815.1. NCBI lineage: Eukaryota > Viridiplantae > Streptophyta > Magnoliopsida > Lamiales > Lamiaceae > Salvia > Salvia miltiorrhiza. The sequence continues at coordinate 6,938,890 of NC_080393.1, forward strand.
TTTGTCGTTTAAGCCACTTATCTTTCATACCTAGTATTGAATCTATTGATAGTTGAAAAATAAATTACTACGAAGTAGTCACCGTTTAAAAAAAATGCATTTAAATGGCACTAGTTTTAATTAAGTGATTGAATATATTGTTAGTAGAGTAAGGGTCTCACTTTATTGTGAGTTGAGAACTTAGCAAAAATAGACTAGATGCATTTTATAAAGACGAACAAAAATGACAAATTGGATACATTTTATGAGAACACGGGAGCATATGAATTAGTCACTTTAAAAAGGACTAACTTGTGGGTTCAAATTATATAAATATTCTTTTTAAACACAAAACTCCCGATTTTAATTTGTTATTCGTTTTGCAACACATTTGCAGAGAGCGCTCTCTTTTTTAACACAAAAAGGTAAGATGTTTTTTGCTTTTGAACATATATAGATCCTTCTGATATGGATAGATGACTACAATTTGCAGTTGAAGATGATATTATTCCATTCCAGAAAGCAATATATCAGCACCTCATTTGACTTGATTTGATTTCCACATCTCCTCCTCTTGACAACACAGTAGGGCCTTAGTTGAATGAGTGCTTGTGTAGATGATTATTTAATTTATTTTTGTGGCCATTGAGCTATGAAGACAATTTCCTTTACTCCCAAAAATATTCAATTTCCACTTTCATACAAATCTACACAATGGAATTCAACTTAAAAGATAAACACCAAAATTTGTGTCAGGTAAGAATAGATAGTACTATCATCCAAGATGGTTGAGGCGTTGAACAGTGTGCCAGATCTTGATTATCCTTCTAGCCTTCTTAGGGCTCGTTTGGTTTTCAGTTTAGGATTAGCCGGGATAAAAATTATTCAGATAATTAGCGTGGATTAGGCTGGATTACTAATATTGAAATGGTGTTTGATATCATGGGTAATTAGTCCTGAAAAAAAAATCCTATTTGTTTGATAAAAAAAATCTCATTACGATATAAACCAAAGGATAATAGTTATATCAAAGATTGAGATTTACAAACGCAGCAATGGCAGCCAATCATAAATCCACATCAGTTTAAGCTCATCACGGATTATCCATTACAAGGCCAATGAAATTATCCAGTAAATAGAAAAAAAAAACAAAAGTCGAGTAAAGCACAAATTATAGCTTCACAGGACAACCACCGAGGACAAAATTGAATGTCTAATAACTAAAGATGCCAGCATGCAACAAGCTACAACTTTGGGCAGATCAAGTCTTATAATCACAAACTCCAAAACATAAGAAGACGAACTGAAAAAGCTAGCAATTTTGATAACACCTATATTTCACTTGGCCAGAGCAGATAGGAAAACAAAGGCAAATATTTTCAAAAGTGAGGAATATGTAGCAAAGGCGACATGATTAGTACAAAGGCAAAAATCACATCATCCCTAATTAAAAAAAAAGATCTATAGCATAATGCTAAGGCAGCCGAACTTATAATCACAAACTCCAAAAAATTTAAACTCACATCAAAGGATAGAAAATCACAAGCTCAAAAGAAATGGGAATAGTTATATCAAAGTTTGAGGCTAACAAACGCAGCAAAAAAATATAAAACAACTCGAGTATCAATAGTATGTAATTCACAGGAGCAGCCAATGAAGTGATCTAGTAATTATAATTAAAAAGAAGTATGAAACCTAATTGTTATTTACATATTGTAACCACATTGCCTCGGCCAATGCATTCCTTGCCGCGTTCCAATGTGGGGAACTATCAACTTCATCTACAAATTCATCGGATGTCCCATCTAATGTTGCATCATTGTCTTGGGGCATGGCATCTAGTTGTTGTTCAATAGGATCTACTGCCATTTCCATCCGAATGAAATTGTTAAGTAAAAAGGCTGCCATTATAAGTCGGTTTTGCACTCGAATTGGATAAAAAGATGGCGATCTTAGTATACCCCATCTCATCTTCAAGATCCCAAAGGCTCTCTCTATGGCGTTCCTTGCTTTACTATGTCTCAAGTTAAAAAGCTCCTCTTTATTTTGTGGGCGTGCATTGTTTGGTCCCCACTCTTTTAAATGGTACCTAACGCCCTTGAACGGCGTTAGGAAACCATCACTATTCGCGTAACCATTGTCACACAAGTAGTACTTCCCTATAAAGATAACAATGAAGTAAAAAATTCAATTAATTATCATGTTAACAAATAAACGTGGCTAAGTATTGAAATTAGTAGAAAGCATTATATACCCTTTGGGACCTTAAGGCCATGAGGTCTACTAATTGCATTTCGTAAGATTCTAGAGTCCGCAGCCGAACCTTCCCAACCGGCTAAAACATAGCTGAAATTCAACTTCCGATCGCATACACCTAACACATTCGTTGATATCTGCCCTTTCCTTGTTCTATATCGGGGTTTGTCCTCGTTACCAACCATGACACTAATATACGTGCCGTCTAATGCCCCTAAACAGCCCTATTCACAATTCACACATCAAATTAGTATACAACACCAAGAGCACTAAATACTGATTTAATTAAAATAATATTGATTCACGTTATCAATACCTTAAACCACTGCCATCGGGGATCATTGCAATCCGCGGGGACAGCCTCTGGCTTGGATAAGAACATATCATGTAGCCGTATAATAGCCCCTAAAACGGCGTGTATGTAGTGTGATATTGTTTGACCAGATCTCCAAAAGTCGAACCGAACAACTCTATTCTTTTTATGGTGGGCTAAAACTGAAAGAAACATTGCTACTTGTTCCTCAACAGTAACGAATCGCCCGTTAACCAACCCCCCCCCCCCCGTTCTCGCAGAATAACACACAACCTAGCAAACGTCCTACGGTCCATTCGAAGGTTGGATATGCAGTCAACATCACTAAGACCAAATAAGCGGCTCAAATGTTTTTCTTGGTCAGGCCATTTACGGATTATCTCATATTTTAGGGCTCCAGATTCACGCCTTCTTTTGCCTAGCCTAGTCTTATGATAATAGACAAATAACAACGCCACTTTGATCACATGAACTCGTAGTATTTCTTGCAGCAAAACAAATTGCATATCACGCATACGAATGTCTTCCTTTCCAGGCATATTGTGAACTCAATAGCAGGTATCTAAACAGCCTAGTAGCAAATAAATATTTGGCCATTAATAAGCTCAAATAATTGCATTAACAAATATAGTATCACATAAAAAATAAAATTCAGATAGAGATTCATATTAACCCAATAAAATCCAGATAGAGATTCATAAACACGCAGTCAAGGCAGCCTATCAAAATTGACAAATCCACATCAAAAATGATAGGTTGAGGCCCTCGAATTATATTAACATTATTCAAAAGACCCTAGATCATCATCAGCCCTCTAATAATTATATTAACATTCTCATTCATCAGACCCTAAATCATATTTCAAACCATATTTTACCAAAACAAGTACCAGCAAATCACATCATCAGGCAAATCGAATTACCAAAACAGGTACCAGCAAATAACATCATCAGGTTTACCAAAATAGGAACTGAAAAATCACTGTTTTGGTCATTTTCAGTATAATTCGAGAAAGAACAGCAAGGTTCGAAAATGATGATTCGAAATAAATCAATTGATGCTTCGATAAACCAAAACAGGTACCAACAAAATTTGTTTCAATTCGAAGTATTATCAAAATGATGCTTCAAAATAAATCAAGCATGCATTATATTTCATAAATATAATCTTCGAAGCTCGGTTTTTCCATTACAATAGATGAGTTATCAATCTTTTAAAATACAAAAATTCGAGAAAAAACAGCAAGGTTCGAAAAAACAAGAGACGAACGAAAAATTGGGGATACAATCTATTTTCAGTACTTTATGGCTCAAATGTCAAGCTAATTTAAAGTGCGATTTAAACGTCAAGATTTCATGTTACCATTGACGAATCGACTGTGAATAATTTGGCGAAAAAGAACGGCAAGGATCGAAAAACAACAGACGAACAAAAAAATGGGGTTGAAGAGCAAGGCCTGACCTGATCCAGAAGCTGACGTTGATTACCCGATGTTGCTGTTACACCCGCTGCAGATAGATTTCCGATGGGATTGCGTCAATTGCCTTTGGAATTTTTCGCCCCCAAACTGCAGTAAAAAATGAGATGGGAAACGATGGAGGCGATGAGATGAGAAGCTAGGGCAAAATTCTCCTCGAAATTCGCGAGAAGGGTAGCAAAAAATTACTCCAGATCCATAGGATAAAAATTATCGGATGGGGAATGAGGTATTATTAGACGGGGTTATTCTTGCAAATTAAGACCGGGCCCTTTATTAAACCTGGGCCATCCGTATAAGCCTAATAGGATACCAAACACAGCATAAACCTGGAATAAATTAACTTATACAGGCTATAACCCAATATCAAACAGGCCCTTAGTCATCACGAATTGAATCATAAAAGAAAGAAAAAAAATTAATTTGGGCCAGATGGAGAAATGAATTTGGCCCCAACCAATTGTGAAACTAAAAAACCCAACCTTCTTTTATTTCACCTTTTCCTTTTTCTATCTATTCATAACCCCCATTTTCCTCTTCATAAACTTTAAAAGCAATTACACTATAAATATGATGTTATTAGACCTTTTGCTTTATAATTCCACTGCTCTATTACTTGTAGGCAAAATCTATATAATATATAAAAGAGGAGTTTTTTTCCTCCATTCTTTCCCTCTATTTTTTTTCTCTCTCTTCTTCCACCAAATTTTTCAGTATTTTCTCTTCTTTTTTATAGTTTTAATTATTTTCTAAACATCACAAAATTTTATTTATGAAAAAAAATATTCAATATGCATCTTAAATTTAATTTTGTGACAAGTTTTTTAATATGGTAAAAACAAACAAATCATCAAAAATGAATTTAAAACGAATAAGTTATGAAAATTTTAAGATATTTTAATTTCTCTCTCTTCGCTAAAATTTTATATTTTTTTTTATTTATGTTAGTCCATGAGAATATTCATTCATTTAATATGTTGTGTAATACTTTATAATAATAATGTACTAATGTTAATTTTTATTATCAAAAAATTTGAGATTATTTAATAACTATGATTATCATTAGACATTATACAAAGTTAAAATTTGTAATTGATGAGGTTTATCTTTAATTTATTTTTAAAATATATTTTGTATTTAATTATAATTTATCTAATATTTATATATTTTTATTTAAAATATGTGGTTAATTTCGATGTTCGTCGTACATCGCACGAATGGTCATACTAGTTATAGTTTAATAAGTACCTAAATTATTATCGATATATGTAACAAAAATGTTCCAAACTCTACATACTTACAATTAAATACCTGACTTATTAAAATATTATCCAAAATATCCCAAACTATGAATAACTACAATTGAATACCTGACGTATCAAAAAACTAACATAAATGTTTCAAAGTTTAATTTTTATTTATTACAGAAATGTGAAATAACTCAGCAAAGTTAAGTTATTAATATTATCAATTTTAGGCAATTAACTAGAATTGTTTTTTTTTTACTAACTTTTTTTTCTTAACATACTAGCTTATTTTTCTATCTATTTGTATTGGACGAGCCACATGATTTTTTCGTGATTGAAAATTGAATTTTGTGATATTATTGTTAGTTTTGTTACAGTACATGACACTTTTTAAAAAAATATATTATATTTACATGTAATTATGTATAATTAAAATATTATATTATAAATTCAATAATTTGGAGATTAAACTATCATTTTCACTATTAAACTAGTATCATTTTCACTATTCAGACCAAGATATCTAAAGCCAATAAAAGAGACGTATGCACTTTTGAATAATTCTGAATAATTCTCAGTCTGAGTGCTCGGTTAAAGTTGAGCATGTAAATTATTACGTAGGAAAATATATGTATACCTATACCTGTAAATACCCTAATCATTTAAAGATTGAAATAAGCACAAATGAAAATTGAATTTTTCAAACAATTTGACAGCTAAAGCCTAAACATAATCTCGTATGTTGACAAACATCGGTAACTCATCACTTCCCTGACTAGCTGACCTGTAAATTACTCCAAAAAAAACAAAAAACAAAGAGAGAGAAAAAGAAAAAGAGAGAAAAGGGAGAGCAGAATATTTTTTTTAATTTCTAGCATTGATTTTCTTACCAACTGCTCTTTTTCAAATTTTTCCTTTTTGAGTTTGCTACAAAGATCGAAGATCTAAGTTTTGCAAGAAAAAAAGAAAACTTGAAAATTAAAGGATAAGAAAAATGGCTAGTTTTGCAGGAACAACACAGAAATGCAAGGCTTGTGAGAAAACAGTGTACTTGGTGGATGAGCTCACCGCTGACAACAAAGTGTATCACAAGGCTTGTTTTAGATGTCATCATTGCAAAGGAACTCTCAAGGTTCGATTTTTATCACATCCCTTTGCTGTTTCTTGATTTAATGATACTTGCTTCTGCTGTTTCTTGGTGAAAAGGGCTGCTGTTTTATGATCGGTTTTGTTTTGATTTGATTTGTGATGGGGTCATTGAGTTAGGTGTAATTGATGGAATATTATTTGTTGCTGCAGCCCTTGTTGTAATTCTTGATTTATTGATGGTTTAATTTTTTTGTGCAAGAATTGTATGTTTTGACTTTGTCTTGGTTTGATGGGGGCTTTGGTTGAATGAGGTTTTTGATATGTGATGTGTATTGGGATAAGTTTTGTTTTATTGAATTTGTAGTGGGATTGTTGAATTGGGTGTGAATGGTAACAGTATTGGCTTTTAAGATTGGTTCTTGATGACTGGAGTTCTTTCTTAATTGGGAGATCATACTTTGAGGGTGAGAGTTTTGGTAAATTTGGTGTAGGTTTATCGGATAATTACATGGTGCTTCTCAGTGACGACGTAGTTATAGCTATACATTTATTGATTTGAAAGTAAAGATGAGCATTTGCTATGTTACTCTGCCAAGAAGGGGATGTGTTTGAGCAGTGTGTTTTTGTCTTATACTCATACTTGGTGTTGAGTTGCCTAAGTAACTTGCATTTGGTTTTGTGATTGCTTGGAACTTGCAAGAATATCTCGCCAATTATCGTGTTGTGGTTGTGAACCTCACCATTTCAGTGTTTGCGTGATGCAATCTCAAGTTTTGTATTTGCTTTTAGTGATCTATGCTGACTGACACTGTAGTTTCATGTCCCTTGAAAAATTCAATTTTCTGCATATTTTCTAGCTTATGTATTGTCTCTGCCTCAATGTTTCTCATTTTAAGGGACGACATAATGATTGTCACAACAATTACCTTCTAAATGGATGATCATTGCTTGATAAAGCAACATGTATGTAGTCATTTGTTGCCTTATTTAATGTTTAGATTATATTGCTTTGCATCAACTGACATTACATGATGCTCGAAGTCACCATCTATAATCGGATTAAGTGGCTTTTAGTTTGTCTTCTAACCACCTATGTGTCCTTCATGAGAAACTCCACTTAAGTTGTGCTATCTCCGAGTGAATTCCCAATTTCCTTTATAGAACCAATCTAGCACCGTGTCACGTTGCATTTATCCATTAATTCGCTAAGCATCAGATGCATTTGCTCACGTTTCATCAATTTGTGGTGCAGCTGAGTAACTACTCTTCCTATGAAGGGGTTCTATACTGCAAACCTCATTTCAACCAACTATTCAAGATGACTGGCAGCCTTGATAAGAGCTTCGAAGGTTGAATCAAAAACTCAGTTGATCCTCACTGCTCAACTCATTTTTCTTTCTTAGCTCATGCAAAATTATCTATACTATTCGCAGATGCTCCAAGAACTGCTAGAGTCGACAGATCTTCTGAGGCCGGTGCTGCAAAGAGCAAAGTCTCAAGTATGTTTGCAGGAACTCAAGATAAATGTGTTGCTTGCAGCAAAACAGTTTATCCTATTGAAAAGGTACACATATAAGCTATGACTAGTTTCAAAAATCGAAACTCTAAATCCTCACCAATTAGGTCTAACATTGTTGTTGATAACAGGTAGCAGTGGATGGCAGCTCGTATCATAGGGCTTGTTTCAAGTGCAGCCACGGTGGTTGCACGATAAGCCCATCTAACTATGTTGCACACGAGCATCAGCTCTACTGCAGGCACCATCACACTCAGCTCTTCAAGCAGAAAGGCAACTTCAGCCAACTAGACAAGCATGATCAATCTACGGAGCACAATGGAACTGCAGCCTAAATCGAGGCGATATATATATAAAAGCTTGTGGCATTTGACGCCTTTCTATGTATAACGAACTTCAACGTTGAGAGAGAAACTTCAGTTTTCTGGTGATTTTGGCTTCTAGTTTTTGTTGTTGGTTTGAAGCATAAGAAATGTGATGTTTTGGCATCTTCTTGCAATTCTTGTATGTGTCATTGAGCACCATTTTTGTCTTTCTGAATTTTACTATTACTACCATTTTATTATTTACAGAATTAGAATATTTTCACTATATTTGCGTATATAATTAAACAAACTGTCTAGATATAAGGAAGAAAATGCATCTGGTGGAGAATATTTTGTGTGCGAAAATATGTAGTTATAATATCTGTAAAGAGAATATTACTTTGAAATAACGATATTCTAAATGAACCAAATAAAAATATGGATTTCATTCACAGCAATATAATTTGAACTTCATGTGTTAATTTTTTCTTAAGATTTTTTTTTTTTTTGAGAAGAATTTTTTCTTAAGATTTAAAAATACAAACCATGTTAATGAAGTTAGGTAAGCTGCAAATGAGTAGAGGCATTTATTTAGTCACTAATTAGTGTGAAAGCAGCCCACACTCGACTGATTGAACTAATAGTGGTTTTAATTAATGTTGAGTATTAATTATGTACTAATTGCACTAATGCCTTAATTAATGTTCTTTCTCTCTCTTTATAATTATAGCTGCTCCATTCCTTTCCTTTGACTGCTATATTTATTCATCTGTTGGCCTCGGCTTGTTTGGTGTGTAGGGTTTATATTTTTAGCTTTAAAAAAAAAAAAGATGAAAATTTTAATCTAAACTAAAATTATATTTTTAACTGGATGGCCGACGTTATACTTTCCTTATGCAAATGACTAAAATGCCCATTAAGATAGACACTAATGAAGAAACTATTTCTTGATTCTCATTGCAAATTGCACCTAAGATTCTTTTCTTTTCTGGGTTCCAAATCTTTTTATTATTAAAAAGGAAAATCTTTCCAAAGACATAAATTTCTTGATTTCTGTTGCTCTTTTCCACAGAAAGCGATGAAAGAATAAAGAAAAAGTTGGCACTTGTGCTTTTATTAGTATGAGTTTTGGTGCAGTGGGACTCTTGAAAAGGAGCAGAGAAAGATCTAAATCTAATGGCTTCGTGGGCTGGAAACAATGATTTCACAGCAATAAAGATGGTTGCTAAAATCATTTCTCAAACTCAAGAATATGTAGCAAGAATTTTTATGACTCCTTTACCACTTTTGCTATCCCTTCTAAGTTGTTCTTTTTGGCCTTTTTCTTTGCTCGTCCCGCAATTAAAATTTAAAATTATACGTTAACTTTATATATGTTTATTGGTATAGAATATTTTAGAAAAAACAAGGAAAAATGCATTCGTTTAGCTTTACAGATCGACTTTTTTTTTTTTTTTTTTTTTTTTTTTTTTTATAATAACAATTTTAGTTTCAACTTCATTTAAAATACTGTAATTCAAGGCTTATTAATTAATTTAGTTGATGTTCTTTGTAGGCATTGCTGGTGCCGTTGGTTTTTGAGCTATAAAAGTTTTTTCTTATCAAAAAAAAAAAATTAATTAATTTAGTGAAAATTTTAGTTTCCTTAGTGACTTCTAACGTCCGAAAGATCAATTGGTACTTGAATTTTATGCATGAAATTTTCACCCATATAAATTTAATGGTATTGAAAATTGAGATATTTCAGGTCATCAAAATGAGATCGTTTTATGTCTTGTAATTTTGATTTTTAATTGTTTTTAAGAAACACACACAAAAAAAAAACAATAATGCTATTTGGACAAAATTTGTCCGGAGTTAAATACTTTATAAAATAAATTTATTTAAAAGTTTTGATTCAAAATAAAATAGGATTTAGTTAGTTTTATTGTTTCTTTTTATTGTAAATTTATTGTACTTTTTTAATAACCCTTTTAATTATTATTATTTTTAAAGTACACAAACTACAAATAAAATAACAAAAAATAAAAAATTTATTTAAAAAATTATGAAAAAATTACAATATAGAAAAAACAATAAAACTAATTAAATTCTTTCAAACTTGAATAAAAAATTATAAATAAATTAATTTTTAAAAAAATTTAACCTTATTTTTGTCCGGACAAATTTTGTCCAAATAGCACTACTCAAAAAAAAAAAACAATTTTATTTGAATGATGTGGAATGTCTCAGTTTTCCACGTCATTAAATTTATACAAGTTAAAATGTCATGCACTGAAATTGCTAATAGGTTAAAATTGTCACTACATCAATTTAATTAGGTTTGAATAATTAATGTTAATAATTGAAATTCGACTATTACAGTCACTAAGGTAATGTAAAAGGCTAAATGAGTGTATTTTCTCAAAAAATAAAATTGCACGAATCCGTATCCAGATGAAATAAAACCATACTGCGTTAAAGTTAATTATGTTTGTAACCAAATAAAATTGTTATTAATATACAATTCGTGCTGCCTATATAGTATAGTAGCTGAATAATCATTATTTTGTGTCATCAACAGAATTTGCACGATCTAATCATTTCATGTTCTTGCAGTATCTTTCTTTATCCAAGGTTGGCATCTGAAAAAGAATATATTTCTTCTTCTTTTTCTTTGAAAAGTATAGGTTCGAGTATTCTATTTGGGCTTTAATTAGATTGAGATTGCATTAAAGAAAGTGCGGTTTTACTAAGGGGTTAGTAGGTTTGGCACTACCTCTTTTCCAGAATTTAAATATTCTAAAAATTTATCCATATCACGATTCTTTCTTTTTCAAATGCCTTTGCTTTTGTTTGTATTTTTTATGGATATTTCAAATGTTGGAGCTATCACAACCTACGTTTTATAAGTAATCTACAATATATTTTATATGATTTGTAGATTTATTCAAAGCACATTCAATTAATGTGTTGATGTATTTCTTTGATTCTAGAAGAAAGAAAGGGTTTGTTAAAAAGTAAAATACTGATGGTGGTATTATCCGCAACACCAAATCAACCCACAAAATCAAGTTTTTTATACTTTTATTTTTGAAATTTAAGTAAGTTTATTTTTTTTTATTATCATTGAAATTGATTTCTTTTACTTTTTATTTGTAAAAGTTTGAGCTGTTCAGCTATTTTTCAGTAGCTCTTAAATACTCCATTTGCCCAAAAATTAAATCCTTACACACTATTGAACCCAAAGCAAGAAATAGTTTTTTATTTTGTGCGAATTTTTGTGTAAAAGCCCTGTTTTGTTTGAGACGGTAAAAGCCCTTTTGATAAGTTTTGTATGTTTGTTGGACTTCGTTTGTTTAGTTTAAAAGAAAGTTTTTTATAAATAAAATATCGACTCATCAATGTCAGCTTGGATGATTTTGAGAAATAGACTACCCACCTGCGATAACCTTCAGAAAAGAAATATTTCGTTGCATGTAGCTGACCTTAGAAGCAACACGTTCAGCTAGGATAATCTGATTAGAGAAATGAGTGCAAGTTCAGCAAATCTTCTTGGAGCAAGGATAATCTGATTAGAGAAATCAAATCAAGAACATGGACGTGGAGCTCGGCTTTCGGCTCGGAACCCGCAGTGAGAGATTTCAAAGCTTGGATGATCTCCTTCAGTTAGCTTTTGGTTTTTTGTTCTTTCCTTTTTCCCCTTTTCCTTTCCTCTTCTTTCCCTGGTGGCTGCACCTTCTTTCTTCCCCCTTTTTTTCCTCTACTGTACTCTGTTTTCTTGGTACCCCTGGTACCCCTCTTTAATATCATTTGCTTTTTTTCTGATTAAAAAAAAAAAAAAAAGCAACACGTGCTTTCATCAAGAGGAGTCTATTAATCACTTGCTTCTCCATTGCCCAAAGACAGAAAAGATTTGGGATGAAATGTATAAGTGGCTTGGCATCTGTTTTGTGCAGCCACAAAATATGGTATCACACTTTATTATGTTCACAGATTGGAGCAAACGGAAAGATAGCAGGAAGTTCCTAAGGGCGTTATGGTGCTGCATAAACTGGGTCATTTGGAGGTGCCGAAATTCCAGTCGATTTAAAGATAAATTCTGGGAAATAAACAATGTGGTTTTGGAGATAAAAGTAAAAATGTGGAGTTGGGGTAGAATCTTTGGAATCTCAGTCGTTGGGTCATGTTTTAAGGACTGGATCTCAAGAGATTCATGTCCATTGCTACTGTAAGTTACTCTTGGTAACTCTGGTACCTGGTTTTGGTATTTATAGAATCCCTTTTCTTACCAAAAAAAAAAATATATATTAGTTATATTAATAGGATGGTTAGTGGTATAAATAGGGAGCTAATTCTGTAACTTCTTCTACAAATGTAATCATATAAAAAAAATTCCCAACACTTTTTTTTTCATCTCTGCAGTTTTCTCAACACTTTATCGTTAAACTGAATCATAAAAATTTGAACTTTTCAAATTCTCAAACACGAAATTCAGAAATTGCAATTTCCATCAAAGGTTTTTGCGCCCACCTGGTCAAAGTATACAAATTTAATTATTGAAACCAACTACAAACCATTAAACTCGGTACCCACTTGAGAAAATAAACCATAAAGCCTCTATATAGATTTTTTTTAAAAAAATATTGTGTGTGTGTGTGTGTGTGTGAGGAATTTGAAATTAATTAGATATGGCAATAAAGACAGTTTTTTTCAAAAGCCAAACCAACTCATTCATCAGAATATTGGTGATTCATGGAGGGTCCATATATATAAATTTTGTGGTCAGAAATAGCTATATTGCTATATAGCACAGCTAATATGAGAGTAATTGATTTGCTTTTATTACGACGGACCATCATCAAATTTCAATTTCTTTTATATGCATTCCTACTATGTCAATAAATATATTATATCTACTCGTCACCAATAAGTATATCTACTCTTTTATATGCATTCATGTAATCATATTTGATTGAGTTCCAAATTCATTGATATTTAAAAGCCAGTCCAAAATGAAGAACACCTAGAGTGTATAATTTTAGATAACGTAAGGTTGTGTTAGAGGTATTTGGTTTTGGAAAGTCTAGTTGTTTATACTAATAATTAATTGGTTTTTTTATATGTAGAGACACAATATTTATATATAAAAAAATTATTCATATGGAGTATAATATAGAGTTAAATACGAAAGGGGCAGCTGGTCTGCATGTACGGCTGTACCCAATGCTAAATTTGAGCTCATTATATACTGGGCCGAGCCCACGCCATTTAATTGTAGAAATTAATTTTCTTTTCTCCATAATTTCGTTGCAAAACTCTTTTTTTTGAATTAGAATTACAAAAGGTATCTAAATATAATTAATTATACAATCTACATATAGACAGGACCTCAACACCACCACACAATGGTGGAAAACTACACCGTACGTAGACCAAAGAAGAATATTTGCAAAACTCTTATTAAACTATTTAAGAACTTATTTTATCGAACAATATTCCAGGGCTTATAAATTAATTTCTAAATTTCTAAACTATGATCATGGATAATCACACATTAATTTAAATATCCTCGTTAACTGGCGTTTGCTTATCATATCAAACATGGCCCATCATCTTCTTAAAAGGATAATCGACCCGATTATTCTAATAGTTAAAATACTAGTAGGATTCATTGACTAAAAATTAAAAATCTAAACACAAGAATAGAAACATAGTTTAATTCAACTTTTTTATTTTTATATTTTTTTTCTTTTAACAATTATAAATATCTGTTAAAATTACTTTTAATAATTGTTCTTGGCTTCACATAGGACCCGAGTTTAAAAAATCCATCAGCAGACATATAATATGTATGAAAATGTACTACAAAGTGTAAAATATACCACTTGCAAATTGCAATATATAAATTCAACTGCATATCTCTACAAAAAAATTATGAGGATTTAAATTAATATGCGAGAGAGAGAGAGAGGCACATAGTTTATTAGAAAATACTAAGAATGTGCAATTTTGAGTGTTTTTCTTGTTTGCATAACACTGAACATGTTCTCATCTGGATCTCTGCTTTTCTTAACATCCAATCCAATGGAACTGTGCTGTCACTCCCCACGTTCAGATTGCGATGCCATTTTCACAATTTTGTTTTTATCTATACTAACTATTTTGCAGAAATCTCAATCTAATGAAGACATGCTCAGAGAAAATAAAAAAAATAAAATAAAAGTAGAATCAGCTTGCAGCCTCAGAGATGCTCTTTAATGCTGGTTGCCATGCTCTGGACTTGGATGTGCCAGAGTTAACTTGTGTGTTACTTCTTGACCTCTGCCTTTCCTGAAATCCACATTTATATGTCCAATCATGAAATAAGATAAAATAATACTATTATTTTCATATTATACGTACGGCCAAGAAAAGTTCTCTATTATCCTCTCAAAGTTCACATCTATACAAATATTTATTTTGGAAAAATAAATCCAACTTCTCTAGAAATTATATTCTCTACCTAAATTTCAAGAAACGGATTGCTAAATTACTTATGTAATCACTATCTATACGGAACATTGTGTCACTACAGTATTTTTGCTTCATAATATTCCCTTTTTGCACGCGCTAAAAATTATTGAAGAGAATAATAATAACTCAAGCAGGCCAGTTTCAAGATCTCAAGATTCGCAAATCCAACTCATTAACAAATTATTCCTCATCATATGTATTTACATAATTAAGAAATAATTTATTCCTATAATATATATTTTTTATTTTACAGAATCTCAACAGTACTTTGGCACAGGAAAAAAAACAATAATTTGTTTTTTTATATATAATTTTGAAAAAAAAAACAAGTAGTTTTACCTGATTATTATTCTTCTTCACATCATCTTTGTTCCTTGCCAAAGCTTCAAAATCTGAGCTGTTTTTTTCTGTTGTATTTCCATTTTTGTGATGCTGCTGCATCTTGGCTTGCTTCTTTGCCCACAATCCTTTCATCACCTCTGAAAAATAATAAAACAAAAACATATAAACACATTTTCACTATAATTGCTTTACAAAATTCAAGAGAGAGAGAGTAAAGCAACCTTGAGAGGTAAGAAGTCGGTAGACATGGCCAAGGAGGAGAGTATCATTAGGCCTAAGAAGTTTGATCCTCGTTACACGAAGAGGGGCGTTGCTACTGGCGGCGGCGGCGGAGGAGTAGAGGGTGGTGGTGAGGAGGAGAGCGACGTAGTGGCCGGGGTTGATCTTCATGATTTCAGCGGCGGAAACAGGGAAGTAATGCTTATCAACTCTGCCATTTGGGTGCTGGATTACTAGGGTTGCATTATCCACAGCTTGGCAGTTGCCCATGATTTCTTCTCTTTATCTGTGTGTTTTTGGTGCGTGTTTGAGGGTGGGAATTTTTTAGGGAAGAGGAAGCAGAAGAAAGGAGAGTTTTATTATTGTTGCAGCACCATCTTTATAGCCACACCCACCTCATTTTATTACGACGAGAATGACTTTTTTAGAATATTTTAGATGGGAGGGATTCCCTATTGCAACTATTTTTCTTTATTTAATTAATAATGTAATATAAATATTTATACATCGCAGAAAAAATCATCAGTCAAGATTCCAACTCATATATTGTATTTGGACTCGGTATAATAATTAATAAGTAGAGAAATTCACTATACTTCTTCAGTCAATATAGTAACGCTTTGAAAAAATCAATATACTAATTTACTCAAATTAAACAAAATTGAGTGGGCCATCGGTCAATATGTATGTAAAAAAAGTCCTCAATATTTCCGTAAAAGCCGAGGTATAGTGAAAATTTTCCTTAATCTATTATATAATAGGATTAAGCCTTAGCTTATGTGGCATATCTAAAATCTCACAATTTCAAAATTTTCCATATATAATCTTCATCATTTATTAATTAATTAACTATTACATTCTATATAAAGATTCATTAATCATAATAAATATAACTAATAATAAATGTATATATATAATAATATTAACATTACATATAATCTAAATTAATAAATTTTATTATTTATTTTTTCTAGATAAAAATTAGATTTATATGTCTGATAAGAAAAAAATTATAATCTATATACGATAAATTATTTTAATTGAATGTTAGTGATTAGATGTATATTTGTTATTAATTTTATATTTCTCAATAGCGTACATATTATATGTATATGTTGCAATATATTATATTGTGTGTGTGTGTATATATATATATATATATAGATAATATTTATATTCTTAATAATTTTCAATAAAATTAATTTTAAATTAAGTTTGAATTGAGACATGCACATATATGTAAATTATAAACGGGTCCGGTCATTGATTTACATGTTTGCATAATAAGGCACAAATTCTATAAACTGATTAATTTAAAACAAAATCTTATTTTATGTCTATCAAAACAATTAAAATTTTATTTTTATTTTTTATAAAATAAATCCATACATTTTATTTATATAGGGAAGAAAAATATATTTTTCATTTCTGCAAACTTTATTTGTTTCTGTTCGTCCATTACTATAATAATAATAATAATAATAATAATAATAATAATAAATTCTATAATACGATTAGACCTTAGCCTACGTGGCAGGCCTCAAATTCTTTCTTTTCAATCTCAATCTCCAACGTGGCATTTGAGAATCCAATCTATATATCCTCATTCTCACTTTTAAAACAAAAGTCACGCCTCCCTCTTCCTCACGCCTGCCTTTTCCTCACCCCATCGCCATCGTCCCTGAATCCGGTCGGCGTCGTCTCCCCCTTCACTGTCTCTCTCTTCTCTCAATCATTTTCTCTCTCTAAAGTCGATAATTCCTTAGTTAAATTCTATAATTGCATACCTAGATTTTTAGCTATAAATTCCTTAGTTTATAATGATTTACGCTTCATCGTGTTTTTTCAGCCAACACAAGGTACTTTTGTTCTTTTTTTGCTGTGTTTAGGGAGCAAAGCAAACCTTTTGCTGTGTAATTTTAGTGCTTCGTATTTGAATAAAATTTGTTTCTGACTTGTGAAAGATATGTTATAAGCCTTTCGACGGAATATGTAAATTACAGTTGATTGGGTCCATATAATACCATTTTGAGTTGCTAGAGTAAAGCTTAAAGAGCAGAGTTGCCATAGCAGAGCTTCCAGAGCAGAGCTGCCAGAGCCAGAGCAGAGCTTCCAGAGCAGAGGGTCAGAGCCACGTTGCTAGAGCAGAGATACCAGAGCAGAGCTAGCCAGAGCAGAGATGCCAGAGCCAGTGCTAACCAGAGCAGAGGTGCCAGAGCAGAGCTGACAGAGCCAGAGCTAACCAGAGCAGAGGGCCAGAGCCAAGTTGCCAGAGCAGAGATGTCAGAGCAGAGATTCCAGAGCTAAGTCATTAAAGTCAGAGCCAGAGCCAAGTCGCCAGATCTAGAGTCAGAGCTAAGTCATAAGAGTCAGAGCCAGATCCAAATCGCCAGATCCAGAGTCAGAGCTAAGCTATTGGAGCCAGAGCGCGGAGCCACACGCTAGAGACAATTCGCCAGAAGGCGGAGCTACTTAGCAGAGCGGAGCCAAAGAGTAGAGGTCTGCCCCAAGGAAGGAAATCCAGAGCTACTAGACAGAGCGGGATGATGAGGACAGAATCCAGCTCTGTAATTAGGGGACAACGACCTGACAAGTTATAATCTAATAATAGCCTTAATTAGTTTAATGACGAGCATGCGGAATAGATGACCAGACGAATTTACTACTTTACCCCGACTGTAATGCCTATAAATACCTACGATGATGAAATAAAGCACACGCTCTCTTTTACTGCTTTAAGAACTCTTCTCTTTCATTTCTCTCTAGAGTTTGAACTAATAAAATTACATATATAAATAAAATATCTAAATTGTTAGAGTTATGTTTGTTAGATAGTTGACAATTGGAGTCATGGTTGAATATAATTTCATATTTGATGATGCTCTCTCAAACTTTAGATGAGATGATGCTCAAAACTTCAGACGAGATGACGCTCTTTCAAGTTTTAGACGAGATGATTCTCTTTCAAGTTTCAGACAAGATGATGCTCAGAAGTTAGAGGTGATCTGTCAAGTTTGCGACGAGCTGATGCCCACAACTTGGTTGGTCTTAAAACTCCAAATGATACGATGTTCGATAAATCAGTTATGGTCTTTTAAATATCAGGCGAGATTATTTTCATAATTAGTTATGCTTTTAGAAGTTCGGAATTATATGATACCTATGTCAAATTTATATGTATTTCTACTCTTTTTTTTTTCTTACGCGTCAACTTTTTATAAAATTTCATATGAAAACTAATGGGTATTTTTATGATCTCAACAAAATTAATAATTTAATTGCTAAAAGTTGTTGACATTAATATAATTTAAAATGTATTACTAATTTAATTTAATTTAATTAATTATATAAATAATTTACATAAAAAAATATTTTATATAATTATCATAAAAATAACATAAAATATATAAATTACAAGAAAATATGTACCCGTCGAATTTCGACGGGTAATACACTAGTACTGTGTAATATGGCTAGTTTAATTAAATGGTATATTACTGTGTACTTGGTTGGTAGTATTCGATGCCCTCTGTCTGACTGGGACAATATTTTATATTTTTAAAATTTTAAATTATATATAAATCATGTGAATAATTTTAGAATTTATCATATTTGTAATAAAAAAATTAAAATATGGTATTGATTTAATAATTATAATATTATTCTAATTTTACTCATATATTAAAAAAATATATAAATATATATGGAGTATATTATACTTTTTTAAGTTGAACAAATATTTTAGGACTATTTCATCAGATTTATATGCAGACTAAATGAGATTTAAATTCATATTCTTAAATAGTTAAATATATTAATGAAGAAAAATTGAAATGTAATACATTCAAATTTTATAACATATAGATATATGTGATGTGAATTTCACCAAAATTCATCTAAATAATACTCTTCCTTGGTCCCATGAAGCATGAACAAGTTCTTCTCGGCACGGGTATTGATATTTTGTGTGTTAAGTGTGGTAAGTGTAAAAGTGAAAATTAAAGGCCCAAAAAGGGTAATTTTTTTGTCAAATAAGGAAACTGGTCAAGCTTCATGGGACAAACCAAAAAGAAAACTTGGTCATGATTTGTGTAGATAGGACGAGGGAGTAGTATATAAATATACATTTTATGTTGTATTTATGATAAATGTGTTTTTAACTTTACAATAATGTTTTATCATAAAAATAAAATTGAGTTTATTGAGTTGATTAACTTAAATATGAAAATTATTTAAACAAAATAATTATATATATATTCCAAAATCATCAGATACAGATACAGCCTTTGGAAAAGAGATTGTGTAAACTATAAAGAAGGAGAGGGTGAGGCTTTTTACCTCATGTCTAATGGAAAAAGTGAAGTATCAATTCTTTTGTAAGAAGGTGTTTTCTATGTATTTAAAACTTTATCGGTAATTGCGAATAATGACTTGTTGCTTCTTACGCTACAGTTAAAAAAATGTTTCGTCTTAAAATTATTTCTCTAGTTCTTTTATATGCGCCAAAAACTTACCTTTTTATAATATACTCGTACTCGATATTTCTAAGTATTTTAAGATTTTGTCATATTTCAAGAATACTTAAGGTAAGGATACAGTAGCAAATTTTTGTTCATTTTACTTTTTTAATTACATTAAATTGTTACATGTTCTTAGTTTGAATTGTTTGAAGCATGAAAAACTAGTAATTACAAAACCCAAAAGGGAAAACAAATTACTTTTTAAAATGTAATTAATCTATTAACACATTTTGTAATATAACGTTAGCAAGATCCTTTAAATAAGTGATGACGGTGAGTGATTAATTTTCTATTCTTGTGAAACGTTACAAAACTTTTTACCAACTAGGTGGTTTGCAGAAAGCAACGGAATAAAGATCACGTGTACATAATAATCTTTGTCTAAACATATATAGTACATAGGGTATGAATCAAGTACAACGGATATAATATTTATTATCAACATGGTATAAATTTCCATGAATCAATATAATATATAGATGTATTTTTCAGTGCCAATCGAATTACCCTATGTATAGTATAAGAAATGATTCTACCTCTATTATATTTATTGGGTATTCCCGATCTAATCTAACGGCCACATGATATTTTAACCAAAAAGAAAGCTTTCGTGCGGACATCAACAATTTTGTTTTGTTTTGAGAGAGACGACGTGGTTTAATTAATCTAATTATTTACATGTTAAAGTCTAGATCGCTTGGACATAAGCAATTCTATGTTAGTTAGTGTTATTAATTAACTATCAATTTAGAATTAATTAGAGTATAATAATTCATAATATATATATATATGACGAAAATTTCACCATATTAATTTAATACATTATTCGTGCATTATTCTCACAAAAATAATCATTCCCACTATAATCTAAAGCTAATGTTCGTATAGATTACTTCAAAACTCGATACTTGTTTTAGCGTCATCAACTATGATTGAGGGCATGGATTTAATTCTGTATAGCCTGCGTACAGTCTATATATATACATATTATTCTCTTCGTCCCACTAAGTACGACTCTCATTTTTTTTAAAAAAACGATCATTATTAATGAAATAAACAAAAAATAAAAAAGAGTCATTATTAATGGGACGGAGGAAACACGTGTGTATACGTGATAATAATAAACATTGAATTCATCAAAATTCAACTTTATAGTCTTAGCTTGATGCGTGAACCATGGGTAAAATCGATATTAGTTGTGAGCCCGTATTTTGATGATCTCGATTTTATTATTTAATAATATGATTGATATTTATTTAAATTTAACGTGTGAAATGAGAATAACAAATCAATATAAATTTATGAATGAGTGAGTTGTAATACGCGAACGGTCAATTAAACTTGAATTGAATTTAAATTTTGAAGAGAAGAAAATTTCACCATATTAATTGAATTACCACTATTCATGAATTACAAGAAATTCATTAGTAAATTTATATTTATTATTTGTATTTTTTTACAAAAATGATCATTTTTATTATAACTCATATATATAGAGTCTTCTATGCAATATAATATCATAAAGTTTCCACAACATATATAGTATTGAATGTCTTAAAAATACACACAATTTCAATTACTTAACCCACTTAAATATCCTCTTACATAATTTATGAAATTATGAGTCCCAATGTGAATCTGTGTAGCCAAAGGCTTTTTTTGTAGGTCCCAGAAGACGCACATAGCATGCAATAAAATCCATACGTCAGTAATAAGTGGTTGTCGCGTGTAAATGTTTTGGGCACTCATTTACCCTTGTGCCTTTGCACTATACTATCATTATCATCATATTGCAAAAAATTATTTCTAAACAATATGTTGGGGTTTTATCGGAATATTTAGCCAGCTTTAACAAAATATTCCTGCCATTTTCAGGATTACCACCATTTCCAATAATTGGTGACACTACTCTATTTTCACTCACTTTAATCCTAATTTTGTTTCCCATTTATGAAACATAAAGTAACCCCACAACTATTTTTTACATTATTCAGCTATTTGTTTTTACTTAATTCAGTGATGTTTGCCCTTTTTGATTTGAGAAAATATGTTTTAATATTATGTTTATGCGATCCAAGGGAGTTTCCCTTAATGTGCGCGGTTGGTGGTTGTTTGGACAAAAATAAAGTTAAAAATATTTAAAAATTAATTTATTTATAAATTTTGATTCAAGTTTAAAAGGATTTAGTTAATTTTATTGTTTTCTCTATATTGTAATTTTTCATAATTTTTTAACATTTTTTTTTGTTATTTTATTTGTGGTTTGTGTACTTTAAAAATAATAATAATTAAAAAGGTTATTAAAAAATTACAATATAAAGAAAACAATAAAAATAACTAAATCCTATTTTATTTTGAACCAAAAAATTTAGTTAAATTTATTTTATAAAGTATTTAACTATATTTTATCTGGATAAATTTTGTCCAAATAGCATTATTGAAAATTTAATAGCTAGGTCCTGAACTTGCATCTATTTATTCAACTTAATTATATTAATCACGTGAAATTTTGTTGTTAATTAGTTGCGTTGATAAAATTTCCTCTTTGAAATTTGAATCAGAATAGGGCTTGCTCCCACCCATGGTTTTAGCTTTACAAACAACACTTCAAATAGTGAAATTTGACAAGACTATAGGAAGAGGGCACCATTTTTATATTTTGGAAATATAAAATGTATGTAGTGCTCTCTCCGTCCACAATAAATATGATATGGATGAAAGAACACGAGTTTTAAAAAAATATTGAGAGATGTGTATAAAGTAGAGAAAGAATCTCACCGAATATATTTGTTAGGTAATAAATAAATTATTTGTGAGATTAGTTTCTGTAAATATTATGGAAAGACCACACTTATTGCGAACAGACGAAAATAGCAAAAATATCACACTTATCGTGAAACAGAGGGAGTATTTTATAAGCTTTAACTCAAATTTTTAAAATCACTATTGAAATAAGATTTTATTAAAAAAAAAAAACTAAAAATCCAATCGTAGCAAAACAGTGCTAACAAAGGTCGAGCCTCACTAAAATTTTTCGGACGAAAAGTCAATGAGAAAAACACCGCTAAAGAAAAAAAGAGTATTCGTTTATTACAACTAAACGAAAAGGAAAACTCCTCAACTAGATAACCGAGTTGTTGTCAAAACCCCAAGCCCGAAAAAAATAAAACACCGAAAGAGTTCGATCATCGCAGAATAAGATTCTAGCGCATCAAAAATTTGCTTAAATCCCAGAACGACCACTCTAACCTACTCCAGTGCTCGAAGCCAAGAAGACACGGCAAATTGCAAGCAATTTATGCACTCAAATTTTTAAAATCAATGAAGCTTCAATTTTTATTTTCTTTCGAGATTGGCCTCTCTTTGAGTACACCAAACACTGACGTATATTAAAAGATAAAAGAAATCCACATGCACATCTCATAAAAGAAACAAAAACACATATAGTTAAATACATAAAAAAAAAGTGATAAATAGTTTTGCTCCCAATGGAGAGGGGGAGAAATTAATTAAGAATAGAAAAAGAAATTAAAGGGGTAGTTCCAATAATGAAGAGTATAGAATCAACCAGATAATAAAGAGTGGTATTATTGGTAGTTGAGTAATGCAATGGAAAACAAACAAGGAATAACAGATCAATAGTGTTTCCTCTCTCTAAATGAAAGAACAACAAAATCACACTTCAACCCCAATACCTCTGTAAGGTTCTTCTGTCTTCAAATCAGACGAATGACAATTCATAGTGGTCCTATTTTTTTATTTTTTATTTTACCTAATCTTTTCGGAAATGTCTTTTTCAATTTATAACAATTGATTTGTTTGATAGTTTTATCAATATAATAGTCAGTTATTTATAAAAATCCGAAGTTAGGTTTTCATTCAAACATATATACATCTATTTTTAGAATTTAATTTATACTCTTTTTTCTTCCCCTTTTTTCCCACTATTTATCAGAATTCGGAAAGAAGTGAAAGTCTATCTTTTTTTAGTAAACAAATAAATATTTTTAATGATATATAAAAATAAGTTGAAACATAACATTTTGACCCCATACATTAATTAATCACGTTACTACTACATAACCACGCATACACAATAGTCCATCTTTTTTACTGCATGAGTGAATCGTAGTTTTGGGCAAAAGCAAAAACAAATGTTATATCCAATAAATCAACGCCCATCTCATTCCCATAACTCAATCATAGATTTCTGATATCAATAAAATAACTAAAAAGATAAAGGAAAAATAACGATCGTAAGGTATTTCATCATCACAATTTATCAATTTCTGCTTCATTGGCTACAATAGTGGCCCGATTTTTGTTAAGGATAAGGCCGATCGAGGTAAATTGATAAATAATTAATTTAGGAGCGTTTATTTTTGCATGATTGATAAAAATACACGATCGAGTATTTTTATCCTTAAGAGATCGAGAAACTTCTTCAATCTCACTCTTTGAACGAGATAAAAATCAAATCAAATTAGCTCAAATGAATGAATAATTAAAGGCTTTGATACACTATCTCAAAGTTTCGATCCATCTAAATAAACAAGGGAATAACCATATTAATTTTGTCTATCAAAATTAATCTTTTAAAGTAAATGTCCCTTATTGCGTTGATAATATGATTATTTCGAACATAATTTATTTAGTATATCTACTAAAATGAAACATGAGATGTCATTCAGAATTATTTTATACCAAAGATTTTGATATTGTTTTTGGTTTGTATAAAACAAATAGTGTCAAATAATAGTAACGGCGGTGGACTACAAAGGGCATTTTGTTAGTAATTGAAGTATGATGCAATAGTGTGTAAAATCATAAGTACCAATTTTTTTTTTTTACGTACTCAGTGGTGTGTACGATTACAAATCATTATATTACAAATCATTATATGATGAGCTATCAAATGTAATTCACATATGTAACATTACATCGACCAAACATTAGTTATAATAAAGAATACGAACTACCAATAAATGATTTCTTCCCTACCATGTCAAATATGCAATTAATGCCGTTGATTTTCAAGATCCATCATTTCTTGGGGTACACAAATTCAAACATGAAGCTGCCGAAACGAGTGAATTTAAGCTGTGACGGATTTATTTGAATCAATATATATATACCATTTTTTTCAAAGTCCATTATGATTATTGGATATCTTTTGATAGTGATCGTTCGACACCGCTAACAAAACATATTAGTGTACCCCAAAATATAATTAAATTTCACCCTACCTTGTACAAATCCAAACCAGCAAGAATACTATAGAGGAATTCAAACATCACAACAATGTCTGCCACATGAATTTTTTCAATGTCGAAATTGCATCTTAAAAAAATGTTGAAAATGCTGTGTACCAATTTGCCCAAAATTTAAAGAACGTATGGTTATTGAAGAATATGTGCAAATATGATATAGTATTTCCTTTAATGCAAATTAAATAGTGACTAAAATTACTAAAATACCCCTGCACTTTATCAAATTGGGGGGGGGGGGGGTGTCTAATCTCTCTTTTTTTTTTTTAGGGGAGGGGCTGTCTAATCTAATGCCTGCTGTTTTCTACTAAACATAAATACATGGGGTGTAGAGTACAACTCGAGAAGTGGTGATTGAGTACAACAGAATCACACAAAGTGTTGCATATTAATTAGGAAAGATATGAGCTGAGCTGAGCTGCTTTTAATTGCCCCAATCACAAATTACTTTTCCAACCTTTTCTATTGTTTTGTTTTGTTGCTCAGCTTAATATTAACCAATGAGTGGTGTGCAAGATACTTCTTTTCTTTTTCAAGCATTCATCTCTTTGAAAACAACTATTCTGTGGGTCCCTCCTTGT
Organism: Salvia miltiorrhiza; assembly: GCF_028751815.1. Lineage (NCBI taxonomy): Eukaryota > Viridiplantae > Streptophyta > Magnoliopsida > Lamiales > Lamiaceae > Salvia > Salvia miltiorrhiza. Next base: position 6,964,496 of record NC_080393.1, read on the forward strand.
CACTGCCACTGCATTAAATAACATTTTAACCCATTTCAATTTTCAACGCCTCTTTGATTTAATTTCAATAATTTCTCTGTTTTCATCTTCTCACCAAATCAGATACGTGACGAAAACAATTTACTTATGAGTAATGCTATTTGGCCATAATATGGCTGGCCATAATAGCTTTAAACTCAATGCATTAAATACATGAGGGGAGGGCATTTTTACCCTATTATGGCCGGCCATAATATGGCCAAACAGCTTTTCCCTTTACTTATTTGAACAGATAATTTCTTCTTTTCCATTTTTTTAGGATTGTTAAAATTCTATTTCTAGGTGTAGCTTTTCCTAAATATCCATCGTTTGTGATACTTTGTTAAATTAATTTTGATAGTAATTGAAATTCTCTTTCTAATTAACATCACCCTCTTCAATCATCGTTCAGTACCTTTATTTTTTTTCACAGTTGTGTAGAAAGAAATTACAGTACTTTTGTTGTGAAGTAGATATGTCATGTTGTTTTTGTGATGTTCCACTCTAATGTTAAATCACGCATTATTTTCATAGCGTATGTGGGTGTGACATATTTACGTATATCATAGCATGGTTTTGTTAGATAATATACCGTGTTTGTTTGGACTCATATATTAATCACTCTGGCACTAGATTAATACACACGATATCATAGTTTTATAGTAAAGTAAGATCATCCGTTCAAATGGATTTCTAATGGCTTTCGCTACTGAGGTGGTAAACAGATCTCATTCTTTTATCATGTGCCCCTTTGCAAAAGAGGACTAAGAGTTCAAAATACAGACATTTCATTAATTATTGACCAATAATAAACTAATAATTGTTTTCTATTAATTTTTTAATCGTGTTGCTAACACTTTTAGGTATAACTTTTCGTAAATCTTGGTCCTTTATTCGTTTGAAATTATTCATGTGGCCTCTACAACGCTCGCTGCTTTAACGTATATTATTATTAGTATTACTTTGATTGTTTAGTGCATTGCATTTAACAGAAAATACAACGAACGCACATTCATGTTCATTCAAAATAAAAGTCATTTGAGGTCGATCGATCACAATCGAACACTTGTACTTGCTACAACAAAGGCAAATTTTACTCCTACTTGTAAAAGTATAATAAAAGATATCATTTGCTACGGATTTGCCCTTCATAGCGACAACGCTCAAATACGTGGATTTTCTTTGTAAAATTGTGTAATAGTTTATTTTGAACTAACGATGAAAGCACGAACATTGTTCATTTTGGAGGCGATGGTGGGATGTTGTGGCGGCGTGGACGGAGAAGGGAAATGAGGCCGGAGACGTGGATTGAGAGTATGCTACAGCGTGTAGAATTATTAGCTTAGAGTTTTTTTAATGTTTAATTTATTTTAATTCATTTCATTTAAGGCAAATTTATCATTTAACGTAAAAATGTGTAGTTTATATGAGTATATTAATCTTTGTAACAATAAACAGGCTATTATCTACTGTTAACTCTCATAACTCAAATGTAAAAATAAATATCAACTCTGGAGTCAAGTTTTTGGGTACAAAGAAAAAGGATAAGGATCACAATTGACCTAAACTAAAAAGGATAAGGATAAGAATCAATATTCCTTTTTGATAATATTCTCTTGTTCTCTATTTAAAATTTTAAAGATTAATAGTCTTCCTGCAGCGAGTAGTTAAATTTTGAAACAACACAAATTAAAAAAACTCAATCTAAAAGCAGCAATTTGCATCGTGCTACTTATATAACGAATAAATTTACACCAAAAAGAGATAAGAAAAAACATACAAATAAATAATCTAAGACATCTTTGAAAATGTCAGGCTATTTCATCTCTCTCTATTACCAGGTTACAAAAGGCACAAGTCAAAGAAGAGTGGTATAGTAACAGGGGGCACTTACCGACCACAGATTCCGGCGAAAATCCCTTACACCGTCGCAATCAGACAGACGGGAAATACTTGTTCAAGTTGAAGGGAAGGGAGTAGAATTCCTCACTTCTCGAATCAGTCTTGAAGGAGCGGAACTTGTCCCACCAGTGCTTGCCTCTGTCTTTCCTAATCCCTCCATCTTTCCTGTGCAGGGTGTTGTCCAAGAAGTATGCCAGTAAGCCAGCAACGAAAGCTTCCGATGAGAAGGGCACGTTCACCATGTCGTTGAACTGAAAAAGACAGATCCATCATGATGCTGTAAGCAGTATCTAAAAGCAACTTTGAGTTTTAAGACAAATTGATACCCATCTGCCTGAGGTGTGAACGGGGCCGAACCCCTGTATAGCTGTGTACTCGTTGAAGTACTGGGGGATCGAGAACCCAAGGAAGATGGAAAATCCTAATATGAACTTTGTTCGGAAACTGTTGAGGTTGCAGAACTGGAGGAAACTCACACCAGCGGCACCTGTGTTGTTTTAACAGGAAATCTGAGTTCATTTTGTAGATCAATAAATATGAGAGAATGAGCTCGGTGGAGTGTACGCACCAACGTATGCGAAGAAGAGGCAGTACAGAGCAGCCACGATAGGTGCTGGAATCGAAGCAAAGACTGCTCCGAATTTCCCTGTGAAGAAAAGATGATTGTTGTTGATTGAGGCATAGATTGACATGGGAAAGAATTGAGATTTTTCACTGAAAAGAACAACTGTTTTTACCAAGAACAGAAAAGAAAAGCATGAATCCAGCAGATATCTGAACTACTCTTCGACTGCCAACACGTGTCAGTGCTAATAGGCCAGCATTCTCACTAAATAGAAATGGAGGGAAGAAGTAAACTTTTATGGTTTAATCAATTAAGATAAAAAGATATGCACAATTGATTGTCAGGCTCTTACATAGACACGGATGATCCATTGCCAGTTCCGAACAACCCAGATAATAAGATAGCGATTCCCTGTACAAAAAGGCCCATATTGGTTCGAGATAAGAATGGTATAGAAGAAGTAATAGTATGACAATAAACCTTTCTCTCTCTCTCTCTCTCAAGAGCAAGATTTCTGTTAAGACAAAGAGGTGTGCGAGTTGATGGTAAGATGCCATATATATACCTGCCAGCCAACCCCACGGCTGAGAATCGATGGGGGAATAGCAGTTGCACTGGCATATCTGGCAACAGCAATAAAGCCACCAGTCGACTGCATTTAACATTGTAAAGATGAAGTTATCCAAACACAAAAATTCACAAAATCTGCAACAGATAACATCACACATGTCATAGGGATCTTCAACCCACACAATCTGAAGGAAAGTAACACGAAGAAATAAGAGTGAATGTGAATCGGGTGAAAACAAACCTCTACAAGAGCAACAAATGCAGCCATCATCATAGCGAAGGCTTCACCAGCATCAAATGACGGAGCTCCCCATTGGAAAGGATAAGGAACTCTTATCCTGCATGTGCAAGCCCAAGATAGTGAGATACACATTATACTTAATTTAGTTAATTATAACTCTCATGTATCTTCTTCCATAGTCATAAAGACATCCCATAAGCTCATTCGATTAGATACTCTGGAGTAGAGTTGTCATTTGACGACGTTGCCATCAAAATCTATCATCTAATTTATTCATTTTGAAAGCTGAGATGAAAAACATAGTACAATATCAATTTATCGAGTAAACAATGTGCACTTGGGTGTCTATTTCTATAAATCTTTCGGAAGGGTCTCTTTCCAATTTACCAGTACCTACTACTTTTCCCAACTGTCCCTTTTCACCTCTCCTCCCTTCTCTATATCTCGTACCTCAGCCTCCCTCTTTCTACCTCCCCCTCTGTCCCTCCTGCTGCCCAAAACTCAGTGGTTCCCTTATCTTTCTCACTTAGGTACCTAATCCTATCATTTCTTTCTCGAATATATCACTCAAGTCACATTATTTATTCTGAAGAGCTGGGTGCAAAAACACGATAAGATGGCATTAGTGTCAAGTTTTATGGCTAGCTTACCATGGAGCAGCATCAATAAGTCCTGCACGATCAGTTCTGCAGCTTGCTTGGGTCTTTGGTGATTTTCCATCATAGGCCCCACCTACAGTAAGTAGATGGGCATAGATCCATACAATTACCACCGAGAATATAACAGCAAAGCGGTCGAGGATATTCTTTCCTGGTTTAACCAAGTGGACCAAATACTGCAGGAACCATAAGATTGATTTTACTAGAGTGTATAAAGTCGCTGATTAGTGCAATAATACACAAATGTGGATAATAAAGTTAACTGGTCTTTCAAACCTTACCTGAGAAAAGAGAACTATAACAATGAGCATTGGCAGTCCAATCTCAATGCATTTGGCAACCTAAAAAAAAAAAGGAAAATCAAATTCAAGATTGAAAGTGGAAATATCACAAAGCACTTGGAAACAAGAACCAGCAGAGCATCTGTGAGAGTGAGGGAAATCATCTTTATTGTGTGTGCATGGTACGTGAAAGAGAGTGAATGTGCACGGAATTGCACGAACCCCAGGAAAACCAAACTCGTAGAGCCCAAAACCAGCAAGAGCAACCAGAGGAACAGCTGAGAGTGGACTCAGAAATCTGGATTACAAATAAATTTATGGATCAGTAACAAACAAAACATTGCAGCTATTAAATTACAGGGTAGGTATGGACTTCTATATCAACTTAATAGAGTCAAGTTGTCAGTTAGAAATGATTTTTCCATGCCAATGATAAGTCCATACACAACGGTTCTACTGAGGATAAACAATATGAATTGCAAGTAAATCTAGCGTGTTATTAACTTGTACAAGAACCTCATCCCCCCAACACCAAAAAGGATAAAAAAGAAACCACTTCCCACAAGAAGAGATAAGAAAAAGGTTTATGGACTACATTGAGTAATAAAATGACTTAAAAATGTATACGGTCTTAAAGATATTCCAGTCAAGCAGACAAGCTGCTACGACTATAATTTTGATATTAAAACAATTGAAGCACTTCGACCATGACAAACCATGCAGAATCCATATGATAAAGGTATTGCACCTTGCAACGTTACGCCATAGACCACTGAAACCTAGCACAATTTGAATCGTTGAAGCAACAATAAGTGCACCCTGGGTAGCCCGCATGATCTTCTTGAACCTCTGCACGTCCATTTAGAGTTAACTACATATTAGGAGAAATACTGAATAAAAAGGAACTTGCATGTCATTAGCTGTTTAAGGATCTTGTTTGTTACAATTCCAGTAGCAGCATGGTTATGTGCTAGAAAACAAGACTCAATGCATCTTCAGAAGATCAAAAGGTACAACAGCAACAGAATCAAGAAAACGAACCGATACAGGATCTGGGTCATTCCATCTACCAGACAGGATAATTGAGATTGTGGGGGCAACAAAGGTGTATGAACCTCCAATTACAACAGGTAATCTGGTGCCAAACCACGTTTGCAACAGCGTGTTCAACCCCGAAACGAACAATAGCGTCTGAATAACTTTTGCTTTCTCCTCCTGAAAGAAGCTGAATTTATCTAGGTCTCAAACAGAAACAAACTGCAGAAAGCATAATTGGCTATGATCATAAAAATGCCTCACGTTTCCTCCACCCATTTGGGGAACCAGGGCAGTGGGTATGATGACCGTCGTGCCAAGCATTACCAGATAATGTTGGAACCCAAGAAGGATCGCCTCCGCTGAAAAACATTAACCACACAGAGTGAGAAGATTTCCAGCCCATAATACCCATCAGTGCATGCACAGAAAATTCATCTGGTAGTTGCAGGAAGATAGGTTAGTTCGTGCTGATATTACATCTCAAATGATGATTATATATAATGATAATAGAGAACCTTATGCAAAATCAATTACGGTTTATCCCACACCACTGTGTGACCGAAATAACATCAAAAGTGCTAGACAAGTTGCAGAGTATACAATCAATAATAGCATGAGTCACCATCAAGAGTGAACCACATGTGAAGCACTCTAAACTTCAAATTTTAAAAGGAAAGACAATTAATATAGTGATATCCTGAGTAGTAAGTACAAACATCCGTTTAAGGAAAATGCATAAGATCCAACCCACAACAACAACAAAAGAAAACAAAAAAAGACAATATATGTGAAAGATTAAAGTGCCGAAAAAGCAAGCTGGGGTAAAAAAAATGGAATCACAGAATCAGAAAATATTTGATGCTAGTTAACCACACAAGAATCAATCAATACAGAAGCAGATAAAATAGGTGTTGGAGCAACTGGCTCCACCCAATATTCGGCAAACACTTTCTACCAAAACCCAGAAAACAATTGACTCAAAGAATATACACAGGCATAAAGTATAAGAAAAGGACTAAATCAGAACACAAACAATTGAGAAAAATAAAAGAATAGGGCTACAGCAAATCCCCAACCACCCATACTAAATTAAAAACAGAATATGCTAAAAACGTGATAGAAATAGCAAAATCATGAGATACTGACGCCATGGAGGAGGGCTGGTAATGCAGAAAGAAACATTGGGAAGCTGATCTTTCGGCGGGTGCGGCGCTGGCTCGTCGGCCTTCGGTGCTGGACCTCCGCCTGCCATTTCTTGCTTCTTCTAATCTTCAATATCTGCAGAAAAAAGGGTAACAACAAATAAAAAGAAGAATGGTCACAAAAAAAGATGTTCAATATTTACAGTCCAAGACTGCAAGCAGTAAATGCAAAAGTCCCAAATCTGCAAATACCCCGGATCAAAAATCTTCAAGAGCGTTGCAAAAAAGTGACAAAAATATATTTATATACTTTTAGGAAGAACCCAGAAGCTAGAAATGTAACATTCAAGCACAAAAAAAAAGGAAAACAACACAACATAATATATCAGGAAAAAAAAGAACTCACCACACCCACCCACCTCTTTGAGCTAACAGCAAGTAGAAGTAATTAAAGAGCGCAAAATTTAGGGATACAGATGAAAATGAAGCTGTAACAGAAGAAAGGTGTGAGAGTGGTGTGTATGTGTTAAGGAAGTGTCATTATTGCAAGAAAATCAGTATTATAAACAGGAAAAAGCAGCAAGAAAAGAGGGAGAGGGAGGAAAAAGAAAGGCACCTAAATAGTGAAACTTTTCAAGAAGCAAAATCAAGTGAAGGTGTTGAAGTGAACCAATGTCACTAAATCAAACGACCCCACCTCAAGGAAAAAGTTTGAGCAGAAGAAAAGGAAATTGAAAATAAAGCAGAAAGCTTGAGAGAGAGAGGGAGGTAAAAGGATGTTTTTTGCTCAAAGGTGAGAGAGAAAGAAGAGCAGAAAAACCAAGGAAAAAGTGTGAGCAAAAAATGTGAAAAAAGGAACACCTGCCCCGAGCAAAGCTTGTGTACTGTCAAGCCCTTCTTTTCTCTCTCTTGCTTGCCTTCTCTCACTAGCTAGAAAAAGAAAAATGGTAAAGAAAGGAAAAACATACGCTGAGAAGAATCTTTAATAAAGGGTTGTTTAATGCTTTGTTTAATGTTCTCCTTTTCTCTTTTCCTTTCGTGCGTTGTTTGTTTCCTTTCCCTGCAATTACATATGCTTTCTTGCAGAGGATAACAGTGTTAACAACTGCGAATACAAAATTTATTCAGATAACTAGTTAGTAAATTTGAAGTATTTTAATCTGAATTAGAATCATTTTTAAGTCAATAATCAGTCATCAATCAGGCCCATTCATGTGATCTGAATTTACATCAACTTTGTTTTTATGTAAATCACTACTATTATTCAAAATTAAAATAAAGACAAACTTTAATTAATATAATAATTTCCACTTTGGATCTAAGTTCAAACTTCAGATGACTCTTTCAAATTTCTCCCAAAACTTTTATAAGTGAAATGAGTATACATTTTCATACTATCAATTCTTTTATCATGTTTAAATTATTTACATTCGATTAATTTATCGGACAATTACTCCTTTGTACCATGTCCAATAATAATTGCCTTATTTTGTCTCATTGGGAATGAGTTAAGTCATTAAATAAATATTCTTGTTGATAAAGATATATCAGTTCAAAGCTCACTAACGCCTTAATATTAAATTATAAACGAATTTTCTTAAGTTTGAGCTTATTCTCTTCGATGAATTTATGATATTAAAAATTAAAAAATGGTTCGTTTCCCAAACAAAATTTTCTACGATTCTCAGCCAAGCATTTAATTACTCAACAACTCCACTGCAAAAACATGTTTTAGCTCGAAGTATAATGGTGAATAGAATATCTAAACTATATTAACATAGTTCTTGATAATGTTTAATTTGTAGTATATTCAATGTCTATTTTACCCTCGTGGCACTACAAATAGAATAGAAAAAAATAAATTAGTAGAAGGGGAGAGGGGTGTGGAATGTGAAATGACAATAATAAAATAATTAAGGGTGTGATTGACTAATTGATAAAAATTGTGGCTACATTCAAAAGGGAATATTGGGATACCCAAAAGAGAGAGTGAGACTGGACTTTGGGATACCAAACACTGCACACCGACACATTCTCTTTTTTTTTTTTTTTTCGCATCCAACTTGCATATTCATAGCCAATTGCCACAAAATAGTTGTTTAGGCAAATAATTTATTAATATTGTTTAATTTGATGGTTTTAAAAGAAGTTTTTTCTACGAGGATAATCCAGCATTGGTGATAGGCTATGAGTAAATCTTAATGTTGCACAACTTCATGTCACTGTGGTCATTCTTATACTGGTTGTCAACAATTTCATTAACTACGCTGTCACATTTTTCAATATCTTCTTTATTTCAATAATGTACCGACATAGAGATTATAACATTAGATAAAAGATAATTCTAGCAAAAGGTCCAAAACTAACGCCCTTATATTTCCGACTATATTATCTTTCACTCTCTTAATTTATATGTTGAATTTTCATATACCTAACTCAAGAAGATGATTGTTGGTCCTTATTTGATAGTATTTGAGAAAATCAAAATGGACGGTTTTGTATAAAAAGAAATTTACGGTCCATATTTGTAAGAGAGTACCAACTAAACGTCATTTTCTATAGATGATTAGTTTTTGGGTGACGATTAGTCCCAAGTTCCGAAACAATCTTCATGCTTCCTTTTTTACTTTGGTTGTTCGGTTCCTGCTTTAAAAAGACACTTCTTTTACTGCTTAATAATTTTCGCATTGGATTTTCATTAAATAGATTTTAACGAGATATTACCCTTAGGGGCCGTTTGATTTGCAGTTTAGAATTGATTAGGATTAAAATTATCTTGAAAAATTAGTGTGGATTAGTGTGGATTTATATTATTTCATGGGTGTTTGATATCATGGCTACTTAATCCTATATTGTGTTTGATATTCATAGGATTATATTGGATTATATTATCTAATACCAAAACTATCCTCATATAATTTTAAAAATATCATATATGTCCACCATTACTTGGGCATTTGCATCGATATGCGTGAGAAAGGGTAGCAGAATTTTTATCCAACTTCGCAGTATTAAAGTTATCCGAGGGGGGGAGGCCGGATTATTAGTATGGGTTATTCCCACAAAATAGCATATAGAAGTAGGATTAAGTAGGAGTTGACCACATTAATAGAACATGATATCAAACATCACACTAACCTGTATTAATTTAATTTATCCTACCTATAAACCCATATCAAACAGGCCCTTAGTTTGCGTCATGTGCTTTCAATGGTTGCTTAGGTTTCTTCTCCCCTCTTTCTTTATTCCTTTTTTGGTTCTCTTAATAAAGCTTCAATTTAATAACAAAATCATTATAGATGATGGTAGTCGCGTTATGTATGAGCTATGTGTAATTAATTTAATTTAACATGTATTTCTCAAATTTGAAGTTGTGATTTTTTTTTTGTCACAGTGTATCCGTTATTACAAGGTAAAATGGACATTTACCTGCAATTAGTCAATGTGAATTGACAGTTTCCAGCCACCATATAATTGTATTAAGGGTTAATTCCATACAAATTAAGAGTTACTTCATTCGTCTCACGAATCTTGACACGTTTGGATTCGGCACGGGAATTAAGGAGTTGCAGATTAGTGTTTTAAGTGTATAGTTAATAAAATATAAAAGTGATAAAGTAGGAGAAAGAATGTAATAAAAGTAATAAAGTAGGAGAAAGAGAGAGAGAGTAATAAAAGTGATAAAGTAGAAGAGAGAAGATAATAAGTAATTATTATCCAAAATGAAAATGTGTCAAGATTCGTGGGACGGCCCAAAAAGGAAAACGTGTCAAGATTCGTGGGACGGAGGGAGTATTCTATATAAATTTTGTAACTTTCAATACATTATTCTTTTATTTACATATTAATTTCAAACTTTGTATTTAAATTACTCAATTTTTTTTTAAGATTTTGCATACTTGCTGGATTCCGATATTGTACATTGATAAGGGCTCGTTTGGTTTTCAGTAAAGGATTATGTAGGATAATTTGTAACCAGGATATTTAGCGTGGATAATGACAGATTATTAATACTGAGTTGGTGTTTGCTATCATGGCTAAATAATAAATATCTTGGTTTAAGTTAATCCTTGGGGGAGGTGGTATTATTAATCCTAAGAAATTTGGATTAATAATACTAGGTCGTGGGATTAAATCGGGTCATCCGCATTATTACTAAATAATATCAAATACTAGACTGATTCGTACTAAATTAGTTAATACAGTGTATTAGTCAATATCAAACACGCATTTGATGTGTGAATTGTGTGATTTTGAATTTAAAAATGTATTCTTTTTGTCGACATGCAACATACATGATACACCATCAATAGTAATATATTCATCTTAATTCAGTGGTATTTTTGTATTTAATTGGTTAATACTTAATAGATACATTCATATAATTACTACTTAATAAAATTATTAGGAGAACAACATACTACTTGATTAGTGAGTATTTACTATTTATACTAGCAATCTTATTTTAGTAGGAGTATTAACTATTTATGACGACGGACTATATTAGTTTAGTTTTAGGTAGTTGAATAATCATGAATGAAAATATGGGTTCTAGATAAATAAGCGGAAGTAGACAAAAATATGTCGAGAAAATAATAACCTAAAATATAGTGTTGATAAATTAAAGTGTAAGTCTTGTCCCACGCATGTAACATTATGATATGAACGTTGAATACACTTAACTCAAATGGTTGTAGCCATATAATCTATTGTTTTTATTAGGGCAAGTTAGTATTTAATTTTATTGAGCAAGTGACAGGTGCTAGGATTGACTACTAAAAGCGTGACACCACAAATCGGTGTAAACTGTGTGATTGCTGAAAGTTCTAGTGCATTGTGTAAGCCATGTGGCACTGAAAAAAAATACTCCAAATAAAATTGGACTATTTTTATGGTATTAATTACTATGTGGGGGGCATTTTGTGTCAATTAGACAAACAATTGATTGTGGTTGGTGAATTGGCCTTTTCATGCTTATCTCAATCTCCAACTGTAATTGTTTTTTTGTACATTCATTAGGGCATATAAATTGTATGAGTTTTAGTTCTACCCCTCAACTATGTGTGAGTACCATTTTGATCCCTTCAAACTGCATAAATATAAAATGTTACCTTCCTTAAAGAAAAAATGTTTTGGTTTTAATCTGAAAAGTTATAGTTTTATTTGTCAAATGTTCAACTAAAAAGGTGGAGTATTTTTTTACTTTTTATCTTTATTATTTTTAAATTATTAGATATTCATGAATATATATATCCAGGATAGTAGTACTTTATTTTTTTCTCTAAAAATAAAGAAACAATATATTTTGGTTGGACCATTCGATAAAGTTAAGTTTGTGAAAATGATTTATATCTCACAGGTCCTTATATTTTATTTAATGAGGAAACGCGAAAACCCTATCTATTTATTTTGGCTAAATGTAACTAATACGCTAATTAATAATGAAAACTAAAATTAAATCGTCCACGAAATCTAGTTCAAACGATAATATTATTTCTAGAAACGAGTACTCTTTTCTTTACATTGAATTAATTATCAGTTATATTATATTATAACATCCAATAGTAGTATCAATTACGTGTAGTATAAGCATTAATATGATTTGTCCATGATGTGATAATTATGTACAAACAATTATGTTGCTTTGACTTTTGATGCGTCGGATTATCTAAATGATATTTTTCTCTTAAAAGAAATTAATAATCGTTGGTAATTTAAATCTACCCATGTGTGCGATTATTTCTGTTTGGACTATCAAACCAACATTCTTTCTGAGTAACTACTATTGTTTTGCTGATTTTTAACCAACCATCAAGTCTTAAATCTGAGGAAATAAATTCGTCGATCATTGGGTGGCATAATGATGTAGAGGTAGTTCCTAGGTTGAGCTATAGAGGTCATGTGTTTGAATTTTTGATAAAGTTAATTATGTAAGGTTGAATTTAGGGACAAAATGTATATATAATTCCGAAACATAAAATTTAAAAAATACTCATTTTTTATAAAATATAGTATAATTTATACCTATTTAATTTTTTTTTTACCCTAACGATGAAGCGCAGTCTGTTAATAAGACGCTTCTCCTCCAACCACTAAGTTAGATGTTCGAGTCACCTAGAAAGTTAGAATGTGAGTGTGTTTTCATTTCTTTGAGTGATAACAATTTTTTTTTAAAAGAAAATTTATTTTTTACCCTTATGTCGAGCATTAATATATTTTGTATTGATGTTCGACTGCTCGACTCGCAATGATAGAATATGTCGAGCATTAGTGCATTTTCTAAGAATATTCGACTCGCAATAATCGAGGCTATCGAGTATTGATATATTTACCATTAATGCTCAATTCGAAGAGAGGTCAAGCATGAATATATATATTTACCACAAATATGCTAATGCTCAACATACCCGACTTGTAATGGTCAAACATGTCGAACATTAGTATATTTACTATTAATGTTCGACATGCTCGAATTGCATTGAACGAGCATATCGAACAAAGTTCTCGATTTTAGTAAAATTTGTGATTTAAATAAGGCAATTTTGCGAGTACACTAATTAGTTTACCAGCATCAAGCTGCACAAATATTAACTCTATAGTTTTCATTGCCAATAGGAGAAAAAGAGATAAACAAACATGTTAGTGCATAGTGAGAATGCTGAGCATATATATATTCCATCGTGTGATTTTATTCTCTCATGATCCCGTAATTTTTCTTAAAAGTTAGTGCTTATTTTGAGTGTATATAATCACTAACATCCCTAAAAACGATTAAACAAAATTTAAGAATCATAAATAATCAAACTTATACAAACTAAACCGACACTCATAAATTAATTTAAGGATCATGAAGGTGTTTGGATCAATTAACATCCGATAATTAAATATTACGAAGTTGATTTTATCATCTTTGCAGTATACACATATGTGACAGCCTTGATATTTTGTGACAGCCTTGTAAATAAATATCAGTTAATGCATGCGACAACAAACATACACACATATGATACATAGAGAGAGAGGAACGCTATGCTACACATTATTTGTAAGCGCGCAGTTTGTAACTGAATATTGTTGACATATAGTTTTATGTTAGCATTTTTTTAATTTTATTTTTTTCTCATAAATTACAATCAAGATTATTAAATTTACAAATGCATATAAAAATCAAAGTTTTGTTTTTTTCCCTCTTTAACTTTAAAGAGAGTGTTAGCGTATGAATTGTATACTGTTTTAACATGTCATTATGTAGTTGTGCACTTTGCTATACTAGTACTTACAAATATGAAATGTCCCTTCTTAATCATGCAGAGTTTCAAATGGCAATTTTCTTATATGTGGCACTGGCACTGGTTAAGCAAATAATCTTCACGAAATATTTGTGTATATGTCTTCAGTGACTTTATTCCCTCGCTATTATGTAAATCCTTTGATGAGATTAGTGATTGAAATTTTGAAACACAAAAACTCCTGTGAAACCGATTTTACAATGACACTACTTCAATATACAAATGACACTATAACATTTTAAAGTGTCATTTGTATGTTGAAGTAGTGTCATTAAAAATGTTAAATTGTTATTTGTATATTGAAATAGTGTCATTCGAGAAACTGATTTTACGTAAAATCAATTTCACGGCAGAGCACCTCAATTTGAAATATATCATCAAAGATTATCGGTTCTTCACAAAAGGAAATGTGAATTAGGGTTGAGCAAGATAAATCTATTTAAGGCGACGTGGAGATTATTTCAAAGACATCTCTTATGCATATATACTTCTTTGAGTCTTTGATTTCATATTGTAGTCTCATGTTTCTTATAAGTGTGATAGAGTCTAGAAGCTAAGTTATAGTTAGAGATCCGTATATTCTGTTTATTCTTACAAAACAAGTCTTTTATTTTACAAGGAGGCGTTTATTTCGAGTGATAGTATAAATTGATCAAATTAATCTAAGTTAATCTACTATTTACTTTGACGGAATGATTAACTTTGCTTTTATTTGATCATCTTGCCATACAAATTCAAAGAGGAATAAAATTGAATAGTATAGTAAAGACAACATCAATCTTTAGTGTAACCGACATTTTTAAGGTGCATAACACAATATAAAGACAAATATAATATTTATAACATTTTATCGGAAAACACCTACAGAATTAAAATGTACAAGCACATTGATTGTAAAAGATGAAACATATATAATATGTCAAACTGAGTACTTTTATTTCCAAATTAATGAAAGAAATATTAGAGGCAGTTGATTTACCCAGGTTTGTAGGCTGCAGAGTTGTAGGACCGCCTCGTAATATTGAAAACTCAGTCGGTAGAGATCCGCTCCCACTCCTGCAATTGGGTTAATGATAATACTATGATTTAAAAATGAAATTAAGTAGTACTCCCTCCGTCTCATGAAGCATGATCCATTTCTTTTTTGCACGAGAATCTGCCGCACTACGTTCAAAAGGTGATATTGTTATAAATGTTGCTTCAAGTGGAATAGCTTCTCTTTTTTTTGCCTGGAGGAAGAACAACACATTCACGCTTCAAAATTCCAATCAATGCAAATGAAGACTCAACGTGCGATATAGAACAAGGCAGTGATCTTGTTAATCTCATAATAAGAGTAGAACTTATCATTTGGGATGAGGCACCTATGATGCATAAAATTTATTTTGAAGCATTGGATAAAACTCTGCGTGATATAATGCGTTTTTCCTGCCCTCATAGCTATGACGTTCCATTTGGAAGTAAAATAATTGTTTTTGGTGGAGACTTTCGTCAAATTTTACCAGTAGTTCCTAAAGGTACCAGACAAGATGTTGTGAACACAACAATCGATTCTTCATATCTATGGAAGAGTTGCACTGTCTTAAGATTGACAAAGAACATGAGACTTCAAACTGCATGCACAAATGAAGAATCAATACAATTGGAACAATTTGCGAAGTGGATAGCAAGTATAGGAGATGGAACAATAGGAGGTCCAAATGATGGTGAAGTTGAGATTGAGCTTCCAGATGAAAGTCTTATTAAATATTCAGGAGATCCTATTGCAGCTATTGTCAATGAGATTTATTCGGCATCCAGCAATTGCACTGAAAATTCGATCTATTTGCAGGAACGAGCTATTTTGCCGCCCACGCTAAATGTGGTTGAGTCCATCAATCAATATATGGTGTCATTGAATGAGTGTGAAGGCAGAAAATATTTGAGCTCAGATAGGACATGCACAACAGAGTGATCAACTTCATCATTGCTCCAGGACATACACACGCCAGAGTTCTTAAATAGTCTTAAATGTTCTGGCGTCCCCAATCATGAACTATATTTGAAAGTTGGAACTCCAGTCATGCTGTTGAGAAATATAGATCATGCAAATGGTTTGTGTAATGGTACTAGATTGGTTATTACAAGACTTGGGAGCCACGTATTGGAAGCTAAAGTTATAACTGGTCAGAATGCTGGAAATAAAGTTCTCATACCAAGAATGTCATTGACGCCATTGGATCCAAGATTGCCGTTCAAATTCCAGAGAAAACAGTTTCCAATCATAGTCTCTTATGCAATGACGATAAATAAAAGTCAAGGTCAATCATTGTCCCGCGTTGGATTATTTTTGTAAAAACCTGTTTTTCGTCATGGCCAATTGTATGTAGCAGTTTCACGTGTCACAAATCATAATGGTTTAAAAATTTTGATTTGTGAAAATGAAGGTGACAACAAAAAAACTGCTACTACAAATGTTGTATACAAGGAAGTATTGCAAAATATATAATATTCTACTTTTGACTCCATTGTTCTATATATTTACGAAGAACAATACGTTTTAAATTTATTTGTCTATTATTTCTTCATTTATTTAAAGTTAAATTTACTTTTCTGTTAACGATATAATCTTAAAATATAAGATTATATGCTTAAATATATATTTTAGTACTTATAATATATATATAATGTAATAAGATACTATATGTAGGGGTGGGAATTTCGGGATCGGGTAATCGGGTACCCGATACCCGACCCGAAAAAATCGGGTATCGGGTACCCTATACCCGAAAAATTCGGGATCGGGGTCGGGGTCGGGTATTTAGGGTGTGAAAAAATCGGGTATCGGGTATACCCGATCGGGTATCGGGTATACCCGAATTACCCGATTTTTTAATTAATAAATTTTAAATTATATAATTAAAGTTTAAGTCCCAATCTGGCAGATTCCGTCCCCATTTGAAATCCAGCCCTAACCCCTAAGTAATCCCTCCCCCCCCCTCCCTGCAGCCGCCGCCCCCACTCCCAGTCCCCCCCACGCGGCGCTGTCCCGGCGGCAGGGGCTGGACGCCGCCTCCATCAGCAGCATCCCCATCGTGCTGCACCGGGAGTCCATGTCCGACGGCGAGTGCTGCATATGCCTTGGGATATTCGGCCGCGCTGCCGCCATTGGGATCTGCGCCGGATCTGCGCTCCCAGTCCCCCCCAGTCCCCCCCACACGGATCTGCGCTCCCAGTCCCCCCCACACGGATCTGCCCCCAGCTGCATATGACAAGGTCAAAGTGCTGCCGCGCTGCCGCCATTGCTTCCACTCCGAGTGCGTCGATAGGTGGCTCACAACTCAGTCGAGTTGCCCGCTTTGCCAGTGGAGCTCCGACAACGCCTACGCCTTCTCTTCTTCTTCTTCTTCTTCTTTTTTTTTTTTTTTTTTTTTTTAAATACAGATTTTCTATGATTTGTATGAATTTCTTGATTTGTATGAATTTCGGCTGAATTTGCTGCTTAGCTTCATTAGAATTTGCTGCTGCTTTGAATTGGGGAAATGGCTTGGTTTTCTGCTGTATTTCCTCATTTCGATTTTTTTTTAAAATCGGGTATTAGGGTACCCGAATACCCGACTCGGGTACCCGAGTCGGGTATTAGGGTACCCGATTTCAAATTCGGGGTCGGGGTCGGGTAGTAGATTTAGGGTATTTTCGGGTTCGGGTACCCGATTTTTTCGGGTAGGGTACCCGAACCCGACCCGATTCCCAGCCCTAACTATATGGCTTCTTAAAGTTTAAAAATTATAGATTATCAAATGGTAATATACGTATAGTATGACTATTTATTATATTTTAAATATATTAAAATATTGACAATATAACTATAAAAAAAAATTAAATCCTGTGCATCGCACAGGCGTAACACTAGTTAATAGTATTTTATATGTTAAGTGTGGTAGGTGAAAAAGTGAAAAGGTGAATAAATGGTAAATTTTTTGCCATTTTTAAAAACAGGTCAAGCTTCGTGGGACAAATCAAAAAGAAAAGTGAGTCATGTTTCGTGGGACGGAGGGAGTATTTAATAGAGATTTAAAAACGAACTTAAAAAATGAATCGAAATTAAAATATATCGAGAGAAATCCTAACCCATATATAGATCACTACTAGTCTACTACTGACAAAGTTTTCTGTTATTCCCTCCGACCACAAAATGTTGTTATAATTTGTCATTTTGTAATAATCTATTTTTAGTAATTTTGTGGATCCCTTTCTCTACTTACTAACATGTGAGCTTCATTTTTTCATTCAGTAACTAATTAGTTAACTTTTTTCACTTTTCTTTATTTGTGGGTTCCTTTCTCCAGTAACTAAATAAATAATAGTACAATTTTTTTAAAAACTCATGTCATCCTCCATTAGGATAATATTTTGTGAACGAAGTGAGTAGTTTTTTTTTCTTTTTTTTAAAAGCTAGGTTAGATTTTTTTTTTTTTTTTGAGGGCAAGCTAGGTTAGAATTGAAAACGTACATAATAATGATTAAATAGATAAATAAACGTACATAACAGTACTTTAGTAAACGAGGACTAGGAAATACTACTGTTATATTACTATATTTTTATTTTATTTTGAATTTTTCTAAATGGCGAAATTATTTAACAGCAGTAGTAGGTAATAGTAGTACTACACTACTAGCTAGGTACTACTATCATTAATAACAATGCATTATTATTATTATTATTATTATTATTATTATTATTATTATTATTATTATTATTATTATTATTATTATTATTATTAAGTTTACTAGTATTAGAAACGCTATTTATATTTATAATTAGGGTGTGCTTGTTTTTATTCCTCTAAATAGGGAGATAATATAATGAGATATATATTTATTATTTGAAGTGGAGACCATGACATGTACACCATATTTTATATATTTTATTCGTTTTGAATGATAATATATTTATTTATTTTTTATATTAAAATTAATATATTTTTAATTTTATAGTTACCATTAACTTTTCGTTAAGCAAAATGATTATTTAAAAGTATATGTCATAGAAATTTGGCGGAAGGCCAATGACAAAAGAAAGGGAAAAAATACATTAAATTATTGAATAATTGTAATTTAAGGTACGAGATAATCGATCCATAATAATTATCAGCCGGCATATGTCATTTTCATAAAGTGGAGACCTTGCATGTAAGAGTTGGGTTCCTCGTTTACGAGCGAAATAAATAATTTATAACAAATTAGATTTGGTATCAACCTTTACTTATATTGTACCAAATTAAAGTACAATAGTTATTTTTTCATTGTGATGTAAAGATTAGTTTGGTGGTGGGTGACTTATTTAATTATATAATAAATATTTGTTATAATTATTAAAGGAAAAAGTACTGCGGTTTTAGTCACTGCGAAAAAGTAGTTATATATGATCAAGCACGTGACACTTAATTTCAGAAACATTTTCATGAAAATATATAGGAGTTCGATTTCACGCATGTGTAATTATCGTTATAAATTGTTTCATGTGAAATTACATAATCTAAAAAAATTATGCGAGTAAGATGGAGTATCATAGATTAGTTGCAACATCATGCTACAAGAAGAAAGGATAAAAAAATTTAGTAAAACTTATGTTGTTAATTTCTTTCTTAACTAGCCAATGAGACATTGCTCTAATAACAAAGTTGAGGCACTCAAAGACTCTTATTTGTGAGAAGTTTTGGGGTTCAATCACGCCTGCGTGCGGCGATATTTTCTCACTTTAGGTGATGTTGTATAGTTTTTCCACAATTGTGTGATGTTGAGACGATATTTTTCCACTTTAGGTGGTCTTGTATTTTCGCATGCGTGCGGTGTAGTTTTTCCACAATTGTGTGATGTTGAGGTCCCGCCTGCATGCGAATTGCACAATTGATTAAATTCATAGTTGAGGTGATGTTTCCCACTTTAGGTGGTGTGTTGTATTCCCACAGTTTAACATTAAAAGATATTTCAAGCATAAGAAAAAATAAATATCGTTGTTTACGTGAACAGAATTATAATTACTTCTATATCATATAATAACTCATTCACTCAGAAATAGGAAATAATTATAATTTAATTCTGGAATATATCTTCAATATAATAAGGTATATCAAAATATATTAATTACTCATATGGGTCCGGAATTAAATGACTCGTTGTATAAAGCTAGATAGTGATATCATATGATATCATATCACCCTTCACTCCTTAATTGTTAGTTAGCCTTCAAATTTTATAATATAATTCTCTAAAGCACACAAAAAGTTCTTATCGATATGGATGATGGAAAAAATATCATACTATCCTTTTGAATAACATGAAATATATATAGAAAAAGTTCAAATTTAGATTAGTTCAAATGGATTATCAGATGAGTAAAAAATTCGATATTCAAATGATCAGATGATATCGTGAACTCTATAATCGGAAAGCAAAGAGAATAAAGAAATAATTTTCCATGATCCATCTATAATTTTAAATTTTCAAGACATGGACATTGGACATGCAGAAAACAGACATGTAGAAATTAAAGTTGGAGTTATACTGCTAGTCAGAAACGATCACCTACCCACCGTGGGCATGCATAATGTGCCCACCATGATGTGACAATTGTAATTATGGTAAGAGAATTTTAATTAGAGCAAGATTTATTAATTCTCTTTCCTAATTAAAATTGCCACATCAATGGTGGGCACGTTATGCTTGCCCACGGTGGGTAGGTGATCGGTTCTGTACTACTAGTAGTAATGTAATTTACGTGTTAAGAGATTGTTGTGCGAAGCTTATAAACTCTTAAAATACTTTTTTTGTTCTTTTAAAAATATGTATTTTTATTATTTTGGTACGTCTTATAAAAAATATATAGTATTTTTTATTTTTAGATATTTTTTATTCAAGATTTCCACACACATTATTATCCTAATTACGTTCTTTTTAATTTTTATAATTCACAGTGTTAAATTCACTATTATACTTATTATAATTTTGTATTCTCTAATTAATAGTATAATTAATTAAAATATTCATCATCCAAAAATTATACAGGATTAATTCATCTAAGAAATTGTCGCATATATATATTTGTGTCGGTCTAGATTTTTAAGGAATCAACCACTGATTTATATGATTGTGTAAAGAAAGAAAAATCGTCCACTACCCCGTATATATATATGCCAAAGAGTGTGAGGGATAAATTAGTCCTCGAATTAAGTATTTAATGCTTGAATCTGTCTAAAAATAATTGAATTAGTTACGTTAAAATTAGAAGGGCATTATATATATCCATATTATGTACACATAGATGAATTGTTCCTAAAAAATGGATGATGTTTCAATCATGCCAGCTTGAAACTTATTTGGACTATAGTTTGCTTTATTTCATAGTGGTGGGTAGCTAATTTAAAGTTGTCACCAC